>NW_019947625.1:0-20754 GCF_002910315.2 Salvelinus sp. IW2-2015
AGTTCCTATTGGTTTTCCCTAAAGCCTTATAACCTCTGTTCTATTGTTTTCCCCTTAAAGCGCTTAAATACACCTGCTAGTTCTAAACTATGTTCTTTCTTAAGCCTTATCCACCTTCTAGTTCTATTGTTTTCCCTAAAGCCTTATACACCTCTAGTTCTATTTGTTTTCCTCGTTAAAGCCTTTAACACCTCTAGTTCTACTATTGTTTTCCCCTTAAAGCCTTATACACCTCTTAGTTTCTACTTTGTTTTCCCTAAAGCCTTATACACTCTAGTTCTATTGTTTTCCTCTTAAAGCCTTATACACCTCTAGTTCATTGTTTTCCCTTAAAGCCTTATACACCTCTAGTTCTATTGTTTTCCCTTTAAAGCCTTATACACTCTAGTTTACTATTTTTTCCTTATACACTTGATTACACTAGCAGTTCTAATTGTTCTATAAGCTCTTACCTCTACTATAATGCTAAATCTGATCTGTTCTTCCTTGAAGATACATACATTCTAAAATACTGTATTTTTCCCTAAATAAACCTGTACACTCTAGGTTCTATGTTTCCTTAAAGCCATAATATCCTCTTAAGTTCTATTGTATAGTTATCTATCTTGATTGTTTCCCTTTAAAGTTTGCCTTATACACCTCTGGTTCTATTGTTTTCCCTTAAAGCCTTTACACCTCTAGTTCTGTTGTTTTCCCAGAAAGACATGGTCATTATGGTATAAAACATGTTTCCAGGACTGTGGTCAAGGCCATGTAACATGACGATAAGGACATCTTTCTAGTTGAATGAGTCTCGTTACTGAACCCTGAGATTTAAAAAAACAAAAAACATGACCGGCTCATTTTGAGTTCAACCGGCATCTGGATCTCTGCCATCTTTCTGATATCAGCCATAATCACACCTTAAATCTGCCCCTCTGATATCAGCCATAATCACACCTTAAATCTAACCCTCTGCTATCAGCCATATCACACCTTAAAATCTGACCCTCTGATATCAGCCATACCACGTAAATCTAACTCTGCTATCAGCCATATCACACCTTAATCTGACTCTGATACTCAGCCTATCACGCTTTAAATCTGACCCATCTGATATCAGCCATATCACACCTTAAATCTGACCCTCTGTATTCAGCCATTAATCACACCTTAAATCTGACCCCTCTTACAGGTGTAGGATCTTCATTGAACTTTCTGCATTTAAAACGTGTAGTGTATTTTAGGTTTAAAATGGCTTTTGAAGTTTTGTAATTTCCACTTAGAATGTAAGACTTTATTTTCTCTTATATTATATATTGATGTATTAACCTGCCCAACAATTACCATTAATTATAATCCATATAATAATCACATTTCCTGTTGCTGCAGGATAATTTTCCTGCTGTAGCAAACTGGCTCATATTAAGATCCTACATCTGTACATCAGCCATACTGCACCTCAAAAGTTCAATCAAAGCCAAAGTGGCCTCAGACAATGTCACTGGTGCTTCAAGGCTGTTCTATTCAGTCACACTCCCTCCGTACTGCTCCCTGACAGTAAAGCACCCATGCAGACTCAAACATGCGTTTTAAAATGGCCGCTTCCATTAGAAAGAAGAAGATTAAACAAAGAAGAAAACACTGATTCACTCAAACTAAAACTCCTTCACTGGCTGGGGTGTTGTCCTTCCTGACTGGGGTGTTGTCCCTTCACTGGCTGGGGTGTTGTCCTTCACTGGCTGGGTGTTGTCCTTCTGAGTGGGGTGTTTGTCCCTTCACTGGGCTGGGTGTTGTCCCTTCACTGGCTAGGGTGTTGTCCTTCACTGGCTGGGGTGTTGTCCCCTTCACGGCTGGTGTTGTCCTTCACTGGCTGGGGTGTTGTCCCTTTACTGGCTGGGGTGTTGTCCCTTCACTGGCTGGGTGTTTGTCCCTTCCTGGCTGGGGTGTTGTCCTTCACTGGCTAGGGTGTTGTCCCTTCACTGGCTAGGGTGTTGTCCCTTCACTGGCTAGGGTGTTGTCCTTCACTGGCTAGGGTGTTGTCCCTTTCACTGGCTGGGATGTTGTCCCTTACTGGTGGGGTGTTGTCCTTCACTGGCTAGGGTGTTGTCCCTTCACTGGCTGGGGTGTTGTCCCTTCACTGGCTGGGATGTTGCCCTTTACTGGCTGGGGTGTTGTCCCTTCACTGGCTGGGGTGTTGTCCTTCACTGGCTGGGGGTGTTGTCCCTTCACTGGCTGGGGTGTTGTCTTTCAACCCATCCCAAACCCCAACATGGAGGAAACGTAATAAGTGTTGTCCCTTCTCTCAACCACTCCCCACCAACATGGAGGAACGTAATAAGTGTTGTCCCTTCTCTCAACCCTCCCAAACCCAACATGGAGGAAACGTAATAAGTGTTGCCCCTTCCTCTCTCCCCCCAACATGGAGGAAACGTAATAAGTGTTGCCCCTTCTCTCAACCACTCCCAAACCCAACATGGAAGAAACGTAATAAGTGTTGTCCCTTCAAGTGTTTCAAGCTTCATTTCTCCTCAATCGTCTTAGACTAAGCCATCTTTTTGCCGTTGAAAAGCGTGTTTCTTCCTCAGAACAAATACAGAAGAACTCTACTAAAACAACAACGTTAGATCATCAAAATCAAATGAACCGTATAAACATTATGGATACGGTTAATAAGGGTTACATTTCTCGTGTGTGTGTGTGTGTGTGTGTGTGTGTGTGTGTGTGTGTGTGTATCTGACTGACCATACATATAGCCCATCAACAACAACCCCCACCCCCACCACTCTCTCACCAGGAGAGGTGGACTCTGAGGTGGCTAACAGACTCAGTTGTGTTTCTTCACTGAACCGTCCGTCGTTGTGTCGTGGTGGTTGTCTCGCGGGCTGAAGTCAGGGCAGAAGCCATTGGTCTGGGGCTTGGCGTTGGGCGTGGCTTTGGGCTGGTGAGGACAGCCGTTACGGCCTGTATTGTCTGTGGACAGGTAGTCCTCACTGAAGTTTGGGTGCTGCTCTGCAAAGCTCCTGAACTTGTCTGTTACCACCACAGGAGGGCGCCAGACACAAAGRTAAGGTTATTCCAAGCAAGTTAAATACAGTAACCGACCATTAACACACTAGGAAACAAGYACATGTTTACAAAGATAGGCACACCCCTAATATTTTACAAATGAACTAGAGATTACAGATATACAACATAACCATGACATATTCTTTGTTGCGTTCCAAAATCATCCCAGGCGTATACTCCAAGAACAGCTGAACAGAAGGCGGCCCCCAGTACAAAGCTAAGACATGTCGTTTCTTACCGAAGGTGAGTTTCCCAGCGTCCTCTGTGTCGATAGCGGTGAAGAGACGTGAGACGTCGAGGACAGCCACTCCTARCGCCGTCTTCAGGATGCAGGACAACTCAGCCMCTGTGACGGCGCCGTCCTCCTCCGCCTCAAACATCTGGGATWTACGCAAATAATAACTAACACACATTAGATGACCCTGAMCCCTCCTTCATATCTCGCTCGCACTGAGCCGGCTGGCGCTCAGACCATCTGTTCATATCTACACACACAGTCTACAACTCACACCGTAGGTCATTATAGTACGTCGTCTCAAATGGAAAAATGGCAGAAATATCAGTGGTGGTAGGCCCTCTGAAATGGTGGTAGGCCCTCTGAAATGGTGGTAGGCCCTCTGAAATGGTGGTAGGCCCTCTGAAATGGTCGTAGGCCCTCTGAAATGGTGGTAGGCCCTCTGAAAGCCACCTTGACAGAGCATGAAACCAGAGCTGGAGCAGAACGTACCTTGAAGGCCAGCTTCATGGTCTCCAGTGTTTTAGCAGGTCTGCATACAACCGATAAGGCGATGACATATTCTCTGATGTCTATCATGTTGTCTGCCTGCTGGAGGAGACGAGAGAAGGACAGAGTGAAGAGTTACCGGTTAGGAGGAATCTGGCAAACCCACATGTTATCTAGTCTAATCAGTCTCATTCAGCTCTGATCCACATCTATGTTTATCTATAGTCACTCTCATGTCGTCTATTCACTCTCAGTCTACTCTTTCCATCAATCTATATTTATCTACGTCACATACTGCTCATCATGTCTATCTATCGTCTCACGATTTATAGATTCCAGCTAATCTCAGTCTTCTATGTCACTATGTCTACTCTATGTCTATTTTTTACATCTACAGTCCACTCTTGTAAATCTTGTCTAATCTAGTCTAACTCACATCTACTTTCTACGTCTCTCTATCGACCATCCAGCTTATAATTATCTACGTATCTAATTTAAATCACTGTACTCAGTCACCAACCCTCTTTAATTTCAACTATCTATCAATATCTAATCTATTTCTACATCACGTCTATAGCCTGTTACTTATACTAATTATGTCTATTCTAATCCACTGTCTATACAGTCTCATGTCTGAATCTATGTTACTCTATCTCAACTCATGTCTAATCTATGTCTTCATTCAGCTACTCTAGTCGACTCTTATTTCTACATCTATTACATCATATCTCATTTATTCTCATCTAATGTCACTCGACATCTCGTACATTTTCATCTCAATCTCATTCTAAGCTCAATCCTAAGATTTACTATCACACTCTATCTACCATCGATCTATTCGACTGTCTTCTATTCACACACACATAGGGAACCATATATTTCTGTTTCTGAGTTTTAGGAGTTGAGATACTTGTAACTTCGGCCTTCAAATCTCCTAATGGGTGATATTATATTCAGTGTGTGTTCCTTACCTCTGTGAGAGGGAGAAGACTCTGAGCATGTCTGACACAGGGACATCAAGGTAGTGGCCAAAGTCTTCCAGACCCAGCTCTCTCCCTCATCTCTTCCTGGCTCTGTTCCAACTCCTGCAGTACCTTTCTCTACGTTCTGGGGCTTCAACCTGACCAGGTAAGATCCCAATTATACAGATCTCTACATTCTGGGGTTCACACCTGACCAGGTAACATTACGAGTCCTACCATTCTGGGGTCAACCTGACCAGGTAACATTATACAGAGTCTCTACCGGGGTTCAACCGACTAAACATTACACGAGTCTCTACATTCTGGGTTCAACCTGACCAGGTACATTAAGTAAGAGTCTCTACATCTCTGGGTTCAACCTGACCGGTACATTAATACAGAGTCTCTAGTCTGGGGTTCAACATGACCAGGTAACATATACAGAGTCTCTAACTTCTGGGGTTCAACCTGACCAGTAGTACACAACATTAATACAAGTCTCTACATTCGGGGTTCAACTGACCAGGACACATTATACAGAGTCTCACATTCTGGGGTTCACCTGACCAGGTAACATTAATACAGAGTCTCTACATTCTGGGGTTCACACCTGACCAGTACATTAATACAGAGTCTCTACATTCTGGGGTTCAACCTGACCAGGTCATTAATACAGAGCTCTACATTCTGGGTTCAACCTGCCAGGTAATCAATATACAGAGTCTCTACATTCTGGGGTTCACCCTGACCAGGTCACTTATAACAGAGTCTCTACATTCTGGGGTTCAACCTGCCAGGTAACTACATTAATACAGACTCTACATTCTGGGGTTCAATCTGACCAGGACATTAATACAGATCTCCTACATTCTGGGGTTCAACCTGACCAGGTAACATTAATAGCAGTCTCTACATTCTGGGGTTCAACCTGACCAGGTAACATTAATACAGAGTCTCTAACTCTGGGCTTCAACCTGACCAGGTAACTTAACACAGAGTCTCTACATTCTGGGTTCAACCTGACCAGGTAAACATCTACACAGTAATCCAGAGTCTCTACATTCTGGGTTCAACCTGACCAGGTAACATTAATCACAGAGTCTCTACATTCTGGTTCACCTGACCAGGGTAACATAATCAAGCTCTACATTCTGGGTTCAACCTGACCAGGTAATTATAAGGTCTCTACATTCTGGGGTTTCACCTGACCAGGACATTATCAGAGTCTCTACGTTCTGGTGTCAACCTACCAGGTAACACACACAATACAGAGCCTGCCATATTTAAGACAAACAAATTCAAGCTAAACCAGCTTTAACCGGCGCAATTACCACAAAACAATCAACAACCACAAACACACTGCATATTCACACCATCATGTAAGCCACAAAATAAACCTGCAACACAACACACTGACACAAGAACAAAAAAAACACAAAATCAACATGCACATTGAACCAACACATTGAGGATTATACACATCCTAGGATGATATGTTGTATTATAGAACCATCACTATGACAGTGAGTTAGTAGGATGAATATGTTGTATTATAGAACCATCACTATGACAGTGAGTTAGTAGATGAATATGTTGTATTATAGAACCATCACTATGACAGTGAGTTAGTAGGATGAATATATTGTAATATATGAACATCACTATGACAGTGAGTTAGTAGGATGAATATATTGTATTATAGAACATCACTATGACAGTGATTTAGTAGGATGAATATATTGTATTATGAAACCATTCATGACAGTTAGTTAGTAGGATGAATAGTTTGTTTATAGAACCATCACTATGACAATGAGTTGGGTTAGTAGGATTTCTTATCAAAAGTAGTGTAGTAATCTGGTTTTCAGCAGACTCCTTACTCCCCCCACCACTCCTTCTCCCTTCCTGAAGCTGAATTGACCTCAACTGACCCAGTTCCGGACAGCTTGGCGAACTCCAGCAGGCAGGTGTCAACAGGGGTCTGAGTTGACCTCAGCGAGCCAGCTGACAGTCTTCAAACGAGTAGTCAGTATGGGGATGTCCAGCGCTCTGTAGAGGAAGGATAGAGTATTAAAAGTGTTAACTAGGATACAGTCTGATCAGTCTGAACAGCATCTGAATTACAGTCTGAACTACCAGTCTGAACTACAGTCTGATATACAGTCTGATATACAGTCTGATGTACAGCCTGATGTACATCTGATGTACAGTCTGATGTACAGTCTGATTGTACAGTCTGATATACAGTCTGATATACAGTCTGATGTACAGTCTGAACACAGTCTGAATACAGTCTGAACTACAGTCTGATCTACAGTCTGATTACAGTCTGATATACAGTGATATACAGTCTGATATACCAGCCTGATATACAGCTGATATACAGTCTGATACACAGTCTGATACACAGTCTGATACACAGTCTGATACACAGTCTGATATAACAGTCTGATATACAGTCTGATATCAGTCTGATATAGCAGTCTAGAATACAGTCTGATATACAGTCTGAAACTACAGCCTGATATACAGCCTGATATACAGCCGGATATATAAGCGCTGATATACAGTCTGATATACAGTCTGATATACAGCCTGATATACAGCCTGATAATCAGTCCTGATATACAGTCTGATACAGTCTGAACTACAGTCTCTGAACTACAGTCTGATATACAGCCTGATAATACAGTCTGATATACAGTCTGATATACAGTCTGATATACAGCCTGATAACAGTCCTGATAAACGTCTAATAACAGTCTGATATACAGCTGATAACATCTGATATACATCTGATATACAGCTGATATACAGTCTGATATACAGTCGTGATATAATCTGTACAGTCCTCTAACCAGGAGCCCAGTGTTTCCAGAAGCGATTCCTCGTGACCTTCAGCAGTTCATACATTAAATCTATTCCAACATTTACACACACCTGATTCAACTAGTCAAACAATCAGCTAGTCCTTGATTTGTTAAGTCGAGGGGGCTTAGTGTTGGACAAATCTATTATGTGGAATAGCTGAGGGTTACAAGGGACGTCGGAAATACTGGAGCAGTCTGTGATGGGCATTAGAGACGTGAGGAACAGTAGACAGACTAGAGCATGAGGAGAGAGTTAACCAGTAGTCTGTGATGGAGCCATCGAGAGACGTGAGGAAAGTAACGTCAGACCGAGAGCAGAGGAGAGAGTTAACCAGTAGTCTGTGATGGGAGCCATCTAAATCAACAAACTAGAACTGTTGAACTGAAATATCACAGCCACACACACATTAGATAACATACTTAGTACCCTGACTCGTCTCAGGCTGGTGTTTCTACGCACCGGAGCAGGAAGGCTGAGGCATTCTTGCTGGCGCCGGTGAAGGCTAGCGGGAGGCCAAGTGTGTGTGTGTCTGTGTGTGTGGTGTTCGTGTCTGTGTCTGTTTGTGTGTGTTGTGTTGTGTGTTGTGTGTGGGTGTCTCAGGACTCACTTGGCCATCAGGCGCTGACGTTGTGAGCAAACAGAGCAGGTTATTCCCTCTCCTCTCTGATGGAGTGTAGACAGGAGGAACTGAGGAGAGAGAAGACAGAGACCCAGGGATGGCATCCTTTTGGGAAGTCAAGTGGGAAACGGGTAAAGCATAACACTGGATGATATGGGCTTAACTCGAAAAGGGAGAGAGAGAGATAACACTCTTCTAGCATACTGTAATTACGTCGCTATGGTACAGCAAGTGAAGCCTGTCTGTGCGGACACACACGAGTGCTCTGCTGTCAGTCTCAACGTCTTTTCAGAAAGGCCAGGTAAATGGTGAGGTCTCTAACTGGCTGAGAGAACAGGGACAGAGCAGTGGAACTAGGAGATGGGACAGAGAGTGGAACTAGCGGGACGGGACAGAGCCAAGTGGAACTAGGGACAAGGACGAGAGCATGGAACTAGAGCAAGGGCAGAGCAGTGGAACTAGGGCAAGGACAGAGCAGTGGAACTAGGGGCAAGGGACAGAGCAAGGAACAGGAGCAAGTGACAGAGCAGATGGAACTAAGGGAAGGCAACTGTGACAGAGGGCAGAGCATGGAACTAGGAGCAAGGGAAGAGCATGGAACTAGGAGCAAGGAAACAGAAGCAGGGAAGCTAGGGCAAGGGACAGAGCAGTGGAACTAGGAGCAAGGGACAGAGCAGTGGAAACTAGAGCAAGGGAACAGACAGTGGAACAGGACGAGGACAGAGAGTGGAACTAACAAAGGGACGAAGTGAAACAGGGACAGACAGAGCAGTGGAACTGGACAAGGCCAGAGCAGTGACTAGACAAGGGAGAGCAGTGGAACTAGGTGGCAAGGGAAGAGAGGTCTAGGAACTAAGGGACAGGGTGGACTAGGAGGACGCAGTGGAGACATAGGACAAGGGACAAGCAGTGGAAGACTAGGACAAGGGACAGAGCAGTGGAACTAGAGAAGGACAAGGCGGAACAGGAGCAGGAGGCTGCTAGGACAGGACCAGTGTGAACAAGACAGAGCAGTGGAACAGGGGCAAGGACAGAGCGGTGAACTAGGAGCAAGGACAGAGCAGGGTAACTAGACAAGGGACGAGCAGTGGAAACAGCAAGGGACAGAGCATGAACTAGACAAGGACAAGAGCAGTGGAAACTAGAAGCAAGGACATAGCGCTGGAACTAGAGAGCAAGGGACAGAGCAGGGAACTTAGGGACAAGGACAGAGTAAGTAGGAACTAGGGACACGGGACAGAGCAGTGGCACCAGGGCAGGGTAAAACAGGTATACAGGACAGGACTCCGGGGCAGACTGGGTACAGGGTATACGGGTACAGGACCTGCCCGGGTCCCGGACTGGGTACAGGGTAATACGGGTACAGGACCTGCCCGGGTCCCGGACTGGGTACAGGGTAATACGGGTACAGGACCCGCCCGGGTCCAGGACTGGGTACAGGGTATACGGGTACAGATGGATCCATGATGACCTGTGTTTTTTTAAATCTCTCTGATCAAAACAAGTATTCCTGATATGTGGTAGATGTATGCAACAGGCCTGCACTCACCTCAATGATGAACTCATTGTGCAGCTGGCACAGCGTGAGCCACAGGATCTTAAACCTGCAACAACAAAAACAATGACATTGTCACATTAAGACATTTGGTTTTACAGTGCGGGACATTGACGTCATCAAGTCATAGCGAATCCCAAAACAGTCCGATCACACGGAGAAGTGCACCATTCATTAAAATAAAGGGTACATTTCCTGAAGAAAATGTGTGTGCTTGATTTAACCGTCTAAAAGCAGGTTATATGGCAGTGGACAGAGACGTGGGGCGGCAGGAAGCCTTGTGGTTAGAGCGTTGGACTAGTAACCGGAAGGTTGRWAGATTGAATCCCRGAGCRGACAAGYTYWAAATCTGTCGTTGTGCCCCTGAACAAGGCAGTTAACCCACTGTTCCTAGGCCGTCATTGTAAATAAGAATTTGTTCTTAACTGACTTGCCTAGTTAAATAAAGGTTAAATAAAGGTTACATAAATAAATAAAGTGATAATTCTAGCAGCCAGAATAATAGTCACACAGGAGGAAGTGATGTGAAGGTTCTGAAGCAGGGTTCTGGAATAGAACGATTAACAGCTCTGTTTCCTGTTTCCTGTTTCCTGTTCTGGGATGGATGTGACCTGCTAACAGCACAGAGACAGTATTGTCTCTACTGTAGTGGRAGACTGACTGTMACCTGRTAACAGGACAGACAGTATTGTCTCTACTGTAGTGGCAGACTGACTGTGACCTTCTGCTAACAGGACAGACAGTATTGTCTCTACTGTAGTGGCAGACTGACTGTGACCTGTTAACAGGACAGAGACAGTATTGTCTCTACTGTAGTGGCAGACTGACTGTGACCTGCTAACAGGACAGACAGTATTGTCTCTACTGTAGTGGCAGACTGACTGTGACCTGCTAACAGGACAGACAGTATTGTCTCTACTGTAGTGGCAGACTGACTGTAACCTGCTAACAGGACAGACAGTATTGTCTCTACTGTAGTGGCAGACTGACTGTGACCTGTTGAACAGGACAGACAGTCATTGTCTCTCACTGTAGTGGCGAGACGTGACCGGGACCTTGGTGCAACAGGACAGAGCAGTATTGTCTCGTACGTACAGTGGCAGTAACTGACTGTGAGGCCTGTTGAACAGACGAGTACAGTATTGTCTGCTACTGTGATTGCAGGAGACTGACGTTGACTGCTACAGGACCCAGGAGACAGTAGGTTGTCTGTCTACTGTATGGGCAGGGACTGGACTGGTGACCTGTTAACAGGACGAAGGGACCAGGATATATGTCTCTACTGAGATGGCAGACTGACTTGAGCCTGTTAACAGGGACAGGAGACAGTATTGTCTCTACTGGGTAGTGCAGACTGAGCGTGATGACCTGTTTAGGACGGAGGATCAGAGACAGGATTTTGTCTCTACTGTAGGTGGCAGGAGCTGACTGTGAACCTGTTAGGAGGCAGGGACAGACGGTGATTGCTCTTTACTGTGAGTGGGCAGACTGGGACTGTGACCTGGTGGTGAACAGGACAATCTGGAATTGTCATCTTACTGTGAGTGGCAGACTGACTGGTGGAGGCGCGTCCTAGAGCAGGGACAGACCAGTAATTGGTGCTGCTACGTTGTAGTGGGCAGACTGACGGTGACCTGCTAACAGCGACAGAGAGGGCGTATTGGGTCTCTACTTGGGGTGAGTGCAGGACTGACTGATGACCTGGCTAACAGGTGCGAGTGCGTGCGGTGATGTGGCTGTGTGACGTGGTTAGTGCAGACTGACTTGTGACTGTTGAGGCAGGGACAGACGTGTATTGTCTCTACTGTAGTGGCCAGACTATGACTGGCTGACTGTGAACAGGACAGAGGTGGAGCAGTGATTGATTCTCGTACTGTAGTGGTCAGACTGACTGTGACTCTGTAGACAGGACAGAGACAGTGATGTGTCTGGCTTACGTTATCGGCAGACTGGAGCGGTTGGGACGGCTGTACAGGACAGAAGTCGTGGTATGGTGTCTCTACTGTGTGCAGGGACTGACTGGGACCGTTCTATACAGGACAGACTGGTATATTCTGCACTTTAGTGCGAGTACTGCTGTTACCTGCTAACAGCAGCGGGAGAGACAGTATTGTCTCTGGACGGTGTATGCGGAGAGGGCGGTAGCGGTGACGGCTTCGGGTTACTAGCCAGAGACAGTATTGTCTCGTACTGTATGGTGGCAGAACTGGTGTGACTGGGACGCTTCTACAGGGACAGGTAACGGGTTGTCTTACTTTAGTGGGCAGACATGACTGTGTACCGCGGTGAACAGCACAAGACAGTGTATGTCTTACTGGGTAGGTGGCGGAGCGTGGAGTGTAGGCCTGGGCGTAGGGCAGGCACAGAGGACATGTATGTCTGCTAGCGGAGTGGCAGAGCTGAGCGTGTGACGCGCTGTTAGGGACAGGACAGACTGTCGTTTTGGTGCTCTACTGTAAGGTGCAGACTGACGGGGATGCCGTAACACACGAGACGTGATGCGCAGCTGTAGTGGGCAGAGCTGACTTGTGGTAAGGACCTGCTTAACAGACAGACCTGTAGGTTGTCTCGTACGGTGTGGAGTGGCAGAGCTGACTGTGGAGCCTGTTAACAGGACAGACGAGTAGTTGTCTCTGACATGTATGTGTGGAGTGCTGTGCGTGGTGGGACCTGCTAACAGGGACAAGAGCAGTGGATTGTCGTCTACGGGTGTGAGTGTGTAGGACTGACTGTGACGCTGCTAACAGGACAGAGACGAGTATGTGTCTGGCTACTGTAGTGGCAGGACTGGACGGTGTGAAGTCCTGCTAAAGCGGGACCAGACAGTAGTTGTGTCCGCGTACTGTGAGTGGCAGACTAGACTTGTCGACCTGCGTAACAGGACAGGACAGTATGTGTCGTCTACTGTAGTGGCAGGAGGGTGGACTGTTACGCTTGTGGGAACAGGACAGAGCAGTAGTGGGTCTACTACTGTAGGTGCAGGAGCGGTGACTGGTGAGCGGCTGGCTAGAGCGGAGCGAGACAGTGAGTGTCGTCTTGACTGGTAGTGGCAGACTGACTGGTGACGCTGGCTAACAGGAAAGACAGTTCGTCTCGTACTTGAGTGGCAGAGCTGACTGGGTGACTGCTAACAGGGACAGAGGAGCAGTATTGTCTCTACTGCTAGGTGGGCAGACTGTGGACCTGCCTAACGAGGCGACATGAGACAGTAGGTGTCGTTACGTGTGAGGTGGGGTAGGACGTGACTGTGACGCTGGGTTAACAGGGACAGACAGTGATGTGGTCTCTACTGTAGTGGGGCGAGGAGCTGTACTGTGAGGCTTCTGGTTAACAGTGGCAGGAAGCAGTAGGGTTGTTCTCTTACGTGGGTAGTGGGCAGGGATGACTGGGCACGACGAGCCAAACAACATGTCAGCTGACCAGCGACTGCGAGTTGAGAGAAGCAGAAGCGAATAACAATCCAGATCAGCCTGTGCTTTCCAGAGAAGCAAAGTCTCCTTGGGCGTAAGCAATGGAGGGTGCGTGTCTCTTCAGTCACAGTTTCCTGTCTTTGGTCATCGAGGTGGGTTCTGAAGGAGGAAACAGGAGCCGAGTCGTATTGTATACAGGTAGGAACTAATATCCCCTGCTGAGGATCCAGTAGAGGGAAGTTGAAACGGACCATCTACAGGATAGAGATGGCTAATGTCCTCGCGCAGGTCCAGTGGTAGAGGACACATGAAAAGGACAGGAGCCATCTAGCGGAGTAGTGAACGTAATGATCGCTCGCCGAGGTGCGCAGTAGGAGGAAGTGAGAAAGGACCCATTCTAGCAGTAGAACTGAATCCTCCGCAGTCGCCGAGTAGAGGAATTGAAAACATGCGACCATGCTACAGTAGAACTAATAGATCACTCTCAGGGCAGTAGAGGAATGTGAAAACAGGACCTCTTAGACAGGTAGAACTCTATCCTCTCGAGTCCAGTAGAGAATGGGAAAACAGGGACGCATGCGTGAGGTATTACAGTATAGGAAGCTAAGTATCCTCTCAGGTCAGTAGAGGAATGGAAAACAGGACCATGCATATCAGTATACGAGAGAGCTAATATACCCTCAGTCGCAGTCAGGTAGGATTGAAAACAGGACGCATCTTACCAGGGTAGAACTGAATATCGCCTCCCAGTCCAGTTAGGGAGGAATGAAAACCAGGCGCCACGTCCAGGTAAGACAGATATCCTCCTCGACGTCCCAGGGTAAAGAATGAAAACAGGACCAGTCTACAGGGTAGAAATAAGTATCCCTCAGTCGAGTAAGGAATGAAAACAGGACCATCTACAGTAGAACTAATATCCCTCAGTCCAGAGGGGAAATGAAAACAGGCCATCGTGATATCTCACCAGGAATCGCATCTACAGTAGAAGCTAATATCCCCCTCAGGCCAGTAGAGGAATGAAAACAGACCATCTACAGGTAGAAACTAATATCTCCTCAGTCGAGTAGAGAATGAGAAAGGACCATCTACGAGGTGGAGACTAATATCCTCCTGCAGTCCAGTAGAGGAATGAGAAACAGACCGAGTCTACAGGTAGAATAATATCCTCTCAGTCCGCGTAGAGGAAGTGAAAACAGAAACATCGTACAGTAAACTATATCCTCTCAGTCAGGTGAGAATGAAAACAGGAACAGTGCTGACACGGTAGAACTAGATATCCTCTCAGCTCCAGTAGGAGAATGAAAGAGAGACCATTACGGAGTGAGGGACTAATATCCTCCAGTCCAGTAGAGGAATAAAGACGGACCATTCAGGGGGTATATATACAGGTAGAACTAATTCCTCTCAAGTCCAGTAAGAGGAATGAAACAGGACGCAGGTCATGACAGTAGAACTGAATAGTCCCGTCAGTCCAGTAGAGGGAATGAGAACACGAGGACCATCTATTATTATACAGTAGACTAGATATTCCTCCTCAGGTCCGAGTAGAGGATATGAGAAAGACAGGACCATCGGAGGGGATATTTTACAGGTAGAACTAAATATCCCTCAGTTCCAGGTAGAGGAATTGAAAAACAGGACCCAGTCTATATCTATGACAGTGAGACTAAGGTATCCCGTCAGGTCCAGATCAGTAGGAGGAATGAAACAGGGGACCGGATCTTATATGGTATACATAGATACTAAGTATGCCTCCCAGTCCAAGTAGAGGAGATGAAAACCAGACCATCTACAGTAGAACTACATGATCGCCTCAGTCCAGGTAGAGAATGAAAACGAGGACCATGGCGAGTATGTATTACAGATAAGAACTAATATGCCCCTCAGTCCAGTAGAGGAAGTGAAAACAGGGGACCATCTACAGTAGAACTAATATCCCTGCGAGTCCAGAGAGAGAATGACGAAACAGGACCAGGGGTACAGTAATGAACTATATCCTCTCAGTCCAGCTAGAGGAAGTGAAACAGGATGCACCATCTACAGTAGAACTAAGGATATCCCTCAGTCGGCAGTAGAGGAATGAGGAAAGCAGACCAATCGTACAGTAGAAGCTAATATCCCCTCGGTCCAGTAGAGGAGATGAAAACAGACCATCTACATTATAGAGACTAATTTATCCCCTCAGTCCAGGTAGGAGGAATTGAAGAACTAGGGACCATTCTACAGTATGACTAATATGGCCGCTCAGGATCCAGAGAGGAATGGAAGAAGGCGGAGACCATCTACAGTAGAAGCTAATGAGTCCCCTCAGTGCCGGAGGTAGAGGAGATAAAAAGGACCATCTATAATACGGAGTAGGAACTAAATAGTCCTCGTGCAGTCCCAGTAGAGAAGTGAAAACGAGGACCATCTACATGTAGAGACGTAATTATGCCTCTGCAGTTTCCAGTAGAGGAAGGTGAAGGAACAGACGAGTCGGTATATATACCAGCGTAGAATAATATACCCGGGCTCGAGTGCCATGGTAGAGGTATGGAAAACAGGACCATTGCGTATATAACAGTTAAGAGACGAAGGTGGATCCTCCCGAGGTCCAGGGGTGAGAGGGAAAAGGGAAAACAGGGACCAGGTCGTATAATACAGTAGAAGCGCGAATTATCCTCAGTCAGTCAGAGGAATGAAACAGCGACTCATCTACAGTAAGAACTAATGGAGTCCTCATGCAGTCCAGTAGCAGGGGAATGGAAAACAGGGACCATGGTCAGTGAGAACTTTAATATTCATCTCAGTCCAGTAGAGGATATAGAAAACAGGGACGCATCATTATTATACCAGTAGAACTAATATCCTCTCAGTCCAGTAGGGAATTCGGAAAACAGGACCATCTACAGTAGAACTAATATCCTGTCAGTCCCAGTAGAGGGTGAGAAACAGGACCCGTGCGTACAGTAGAACTGAATATCCTCCATCCAGTAGAGGAATGAAAACAGGACCATCTACAGTAGAACTAAGGATCGCCCTCAGTCCAGTAGAAAGAATGAAACAGGCCCACTACAGTAGAACTAATATCCCCCTCAGTCCATAAGAGGAGATGAAAAACAGGGACCATTCTTTTACAGCTAGAACGTAATTATCCTCTCAGTCGCAGTTAGGAATGAAAACAGGGACCATCTACAGCTAAACTAATATTCCTCCCAGTCCAGTAAAGGAGGAGAAAACAGAAACCATCTACAGGTAGAAGAACTAATATCCCTCAGTCCAGCTAGAGGAATGTGAAGAAGCAGGACCATCTATATAACGTTAGAACAATATTCCTCAGTCCAGTAAGAGGAATGAAAGAAGGACCATCTACAGTAGAACTAAGTATCCTCTCAGTCCCAGTATGGAGGAATTGAAACAGGACCATCTTACGAGTAGAGAACTAGATATCCTCTCAGTCCAGTTAGAGGATGGAAAGACAGGACCATCTACAGTAGAACTAAGTGATTCCCCCAGCAGTAGGAGGAATGAGAAAACGAGGACTATATCTATGACAGTTGAAACTTTAGATATCCCCGTTCAGTCCAGTAGCAGGAATGAAAACCAGGACATCTACTTTGACGATAGAACTAATGTATCCTCTCAGTCCCGAGAGAGGAATGAAAACAGACCATCGTACAGTAGACTAACTTTAGCCAGTGATGAAAAGGCCTTACCAGTAGACTAATATCCCCTCAGTCCAGGGTAGAGGAGATGGAAGACAGGACCTCGATGTACAGTTAGAAGAGAACAATATCCCCTCGTCCAGTAGAGGAATGAAAACGGACCATCTAGCAGTAGAACTAATATCCTCCCAGCCGAGTAGAGAGATGGAAAACAGGACATCATCTTACAGTTAGAACTAATATCCGGTCTCAGCCAGTAGGAGGAATGAAAACAGTAGGAGCCGATCTACAGTAGAACTAGATATCCTCTCAGTCCAGTAGAGGAAATGAAAACGCGACGGCATCTATCAGGTAGAAACTAATATCCTGCTCAGTCAGTAGAGGAATGAAAACAGGAGTACCATCTACAGAGACTAATATCCTCGGTCCAGTATAAGAGGAATGAAAACAGGACCATCTATTAACAGGAGAACTGGCATATCCCTCTGCAGTTCCAGTAGAGGAATGAAAACAGGACCAATTCTACAGTAGAACTATATCCTCCCAGGTCCAGTAGAGGAATGAAAACAGGACCATCGTACAGCTGAGACTACATATGCATCCCCAGGTCCAGTAGAGATGGAAGACAGGACCATCCAGGACAGTAGAGAGACACCAACTATGCCTAACAACAGCCTGTACTTCAGGGATCAAGTCATTTGCAGAGTATTTAAAGAGTACTCACGCTCCAGCCCGTGCCACGGTCCAGGTGATTGGTGCCTGGCATGGGGAGGGGAGAGACACATCACCTTTACTGGAAAATGATCATGCAAAGTATCGACACAAGCACAAACTACACACAACAACACATAACACGAACAACAGCACAAACTCACAACACAGAAGTAACATGGCAAAAATAAAGACACGATCATCACATTCGACAAAGAAATAAACAACCACAGACAACAACAGCACCACACAACAGCAACAATCAAGACAACAACAAACAACAGAACTGACGCACAGGCAACATACCAAACAAAACAACAACAACAGCAACAACAACATCAACAACAACAACAACAACAAGAACTGAGTTATCAGGTATAGTAGTTAGTGGAATGAACAGATGAGTGTTTAATTGGTTACCAGGTAGTTAGTGTGTTAATGGTTACCAGTAGTGGTATTAATTGGTTACCAGGTAGTTAGTGGTTTAATTGGTTACCAGGTAGAGTAGTGGTAATTGGTTACCAGGTAGTTAGTGGTTTAATTGGTTACCAGGTAGTTAGTGGTTTAAATTGGTTACCAGGTAGTTAGTGGTTTAATTGGTTACCAGGTAGTTAGGTGGGGTTTAATTGGTTACCAGGTAGTTAGTGGTCTAATTGGTTACCAGGTAGTTAGTGGTCTAATTGGTTACCAGGTAGTTAGTGGTTTAATTGGTTACCAGGTAGTTAGTGGTCTAATTGGTTACCAGTAGTAGTGGTTTAATTGGTACCAGGTAGTTAGTGGTCTAATTGGTTACCAGTAGTGGTTTAATGGTTACCAGGTAGTTAGTGGTTAATGGTTTCCAGGTAGTTAGTGGTTTAATTGGTTACCAGGTAGTGGTCTTAATTGGTTACCAGGTAGTGGTAATTGGTTACCAGGTAGTTAGTTGGTTTAATTGGTTACCAGGTAGTTAGTGGTAATTGGTTACCAGGTAGTTAGTGGTTTAATTGGTTACCAGGTAGTTGAGTGGTTAATTGGGGGGTTGTATCCAGGTAGTTAGTGGTTTAATTGGTACCAGGTAGTTTAGTGGTTTAATTGGTTACCAGGTAGTTAGTGGTCTATTGGTTACCAGGTAGTTAGTGGTTTACAATTGGTTACCAGGTAGTTAGTGGTTTAATTGGTTACCAGGTAGTTAGTGGTGGTTAATTGGTTACCAGGTAGTTAGTGGTTTAATGTGTTACCAGGTAGTTAGTGTTTAATTGGATTACCAGGTAGTTAGTGGTTTATATGGTTACCAGGTTAGGGTAGTGGTTAATTGGTTACCAGGGTTAGTTAGGTGGTTTATTGGTTTAGATTGGTTACCAGGGTTTAGTGGGTTGCAGATTGGTTACAATTGGGTTACGCAGGTAGTGTAGTGGTTTAATTGGTACCAGTAGTTAGTGGTTAATTGGTTACCAGGTAGTTAGTGGTCTAATTGGTTACCAGGTAGTTAGTGGTCTAATTGGTTACCAGGTAGTTAGTGGGTTTAATTGGTTACCAGGAGTTAGTGTTTTAATTGGTTACCAGAGTTAGTGGTTTAATTGGTTACCAGGGTAGTTAGTGGTTTAATTGGTTACCAGGTAGTTAGTGGTTCTAATTGGTTACCAGGTAATTAGTGGTTTAGTTGGTGTAGATTGGTTACCAGGTGTTAGGTGGTTTAATTGGTTACCAGGTAGTTAGTGTGTTAATTGGTTACCAGGTAGTTAGTGTGGTTAAGTGTGGTTTACCAGGTAGTTAGTGGGTTAATTGGTTACCAGGTAGTTATGTTTAATTGGTTACCAGGTAGTTAGTGTTTAATTGGTACCAGGTAGTATAAGTGTTTAGGCAGTGTGGTTGGTTACCAGGTAGTTAGTGGTTTATTGGTTACCAGGTAGTTAGTGGTTTAATTGGGTTACCAGGTAGTTGAGTGGTTTAATGTGGATCCAAGTAGTTAGTGGTTAATGGGTTACCAGGTTAGTTTAGTTGGTTAATGTTAGGAAGTTACCAGGTAGTAGTGTGTTAATTGGTACCAGGAGTTAGTGGTTTAAATTGGTTACCAGGTAGGTAGTGGTCTTTAATGGTTACCAGTAGTTAGTTGGTTATATGTGGGATACCAGGTAGTTAGTGGTTTAATTGGTTACCAGGTGTTATGTGGTCTTGACCAGCTTTGCTGTGTGGGAGGGTCCCAGGGCATAGAGGAGACTGCCTGACTGCGTGTGGGGTCCAGCTAGTAGGAGAGACCTGCCTGACGTTGCGTGTGTGGCGCCCAGGCTATGTAGGAGACTGACTGCGTGCTGTGTGGTCCCAGGGCATGATAGGAGACTGGACCACCTGCTGGGGTGGAGGATCGCCAGGCATAGGAGAGACTGACGGTGCGCTGCCTGGGTGGGGTCCCAGGGCGATAGGAGAGGCTGACTGCCTGCTGGGTGTCCCAGGGCTGATTGGAGGTACTGACTGCGCTGCTGGTTGTGTCCCCGAGGGGCTTAGGGAGGACTGACCAACCTGCTGTGTGTCCCAGGGCTATAGGAGACTGACACGCCTGCTGTGATGTCCCAGGGCTATAGGAGTACTGACTGCCTGTGTGTGGTCCCTTAGGGCGGTATACGGAGAGGACTGCCTGCCTGCTGTGTGGTCCAGGGCGTAGTATGGAGAGACTGACTGCCTGCTGTGTGGTCAGGCTATAGGAGACTGGGACCACGCTGGCTGTGTGGGGGGTGCCAGGGCTATAGGGGAGAGGAGCTGCCTGCCTGGGCTGTGGTGCGTCCCAGGCTATAGGAGAGACTGCTCTGCCTGCTGGCTGTGATCCCAGGGCTATAGGAGAGGACTGCCTGCCTGGCGTGTGGGTACCCAGCGTATAGGAGAGACTGCCTGCGCTGCTTGTGTGGTCCCAGGGCGTATAGGAGACTGGACTGCTGCTGTGTGCGTCCCAGGGCGTGATAAGGAGAGACTGGGACGGGCGCTGCTGTGTGGGGCCCAGGGCTATATGGAGAGACTGACTGGCCTGCGTTGTGTAGTCCCCGAGGGGCTATATGGAGAGACTGGACTGGCCTGCTGTGTGGTCCCAGGCTATAGGAGACTGATGCTAGGAGGCTATAGGGAGAGAGAGACTGACTGTGCCTGCTGTGTGGTCCCAGGGCTATAGGCAGAGCTGACTTCGGCTGCGGTGTGGCCCAGGGCTATAG
Source organism: Salvelinus sp. IW2-2015 (assembly GCF_002910315.2). Lineage (NCBI taxonomy): Eukaryota > Metazoa > Chordata > Actinopteri > Salmoniformes > Salmonidae > Salvelinus > Salvelinus sp. IW2-2015. The sequence continues at coordinate 20,721 of NW_019947625.1, forward strand.
CTGAGGGACTGGACTGTCTGGCTGTGTGTGCGTC
>NW_019947626.1:0-20752 GCF_002910315.2 Salvelinus sp. IW2-2015
AAAACATCCCAACCATTAGATATAGGTTATTGACACCCAACCCATTAGATATAGGTTATTGACACCCCAACCCATTACCTACTAAGCCTATACTGAGAATTGTTTTAAATGGGTCATACCAAGATCTGATGCTATTTGATTTAGCATTTTACGACCCATAGAAGTATTCACAAAACTATATATTTTATTTGGCCTTACTGCTATTAGCCAATATAAACCACATTGAAAAGCAGATAGTCCTTACTGCTATTAGCAATAGAAACACATTGAATAAACAGATAGTCCTTACTGCTATTAGCCAATAGAAACAATGAATAACAGATAGTCCTACTGCTATTAGCCAATAGAAACACACTGAAATAACAGATAGTCCTTACTGCTATTAGCCAATAGAAACACATTGAATAACAGTAGTCCTTACTGCTATTAGCCAATAGAAACACATTGAATAACAGATAGTCCTTACTGCTATTAAGCCAATAGAAACACATGAATAACAGAAGTCCTTACTGCTATTAGCCAATAGAAACACACTGAATAACAGATAGTCCTTACTGCTATTAGCCAATAGAAACACATTGAATAACAGATACGCCTTACTGCTATTAGCCAATAGAAACACATGAAATAACAGATAGTCCTACTGCTATAGCCAATAGAAACACATTGAAAACAGATAGTCCTTACTGCTATTAGCCAATAGAAACACATGAAAACAGATAGTCCTTACTGCTATTAACCAATAGAAACACATGAATAACAGATACGCCCCCCAAAAATCTAAAAGAAGTTGTTCTGAAGTGTTTGTCCTAAATCTGAGAGATAGAAGGTAAATAACAATTTTTATTTTTTAACATTGTATTTAACCCCCAATTTTTGTCATTAAACAGTCTCCATATATACAGTACTTTCCATTAATTTTTCCGGCGGGACCTTCAGATGAGGCTTGTGAGGTCTGTGCGTCCTATAGCCAGGCAACATGTACGTGTTCCTGAGAGTCTCACCTTTACACAGAGGGGTCATATTAATGAGTAGCCAAACTGGTTGGACGTTACAGACAGAAGAGAACAGATCGGCTGTACCGACTTCAGACGAGTCCGAAGACGCCTGTTTGGGGTCGTAAGCAAAAACGGAGAGACACTCGTCGTGTTCGTGAGAGTCTCAGGATGCAGAAGTGTTACATGGGTGAAACGCCATGGATTGAGACGTATCCAAAAAAGCAGATATCCCAGATTAAACTGACAGATTTATTTGGGATGTTTGTATTGTGCTAATTAGATTTCCCGCGCGGACGCAGACATCGATCTGAGGGGTAATCATATTTGAGAATTGTTCAAAGAAAGAAGGTTATGTTCTGATGTAATTGAAAAAGGGTGGGTAACCTGCTTCCCTGCTAATGAATCCTTACCTTTCCTCCTTCCTCGGTGTCCTTGGATTGTCATCTCCAACCTTTGGGATGTTGTATCTGATTATTCAGGCAGCATAATCATCATTAAGCCAGAGACTGGAGGGTAGAGAGAGTAGAGAGAGACGAGAGACGAGAGTGGAGAGAAAGGTAAGAGAGAGGATATGAGAGAGAGGGAGAGAGAGAGAGGTAGAGAGAGAGAGGTAGAGAAAGAGAGGAGAGGGAGAGACAGAGAGTAGGTAAGAGAGAGGGATAGAGGAAGGTAGAGAGAGGGAGAGAGAGAGAGAGAGAGAGAGAGAAGAGAGAGAGAAGACGTAGAAGGCTAGAGGTAGAGACGAGATGTAGAGACAGAGAAGAAGAGGAAGGAGAGAGGAGAAGAAGAGAGAGAGAGAGAGAGAGAGAGAGAGGAGAGAGAGAGAGAGAGAGGTAGAAGAGAGGAGACGTAGTAGAGTAAGAGTAGAGACAGATGTAGAGACAGAGAGTAGAGAAGAGACAGAGAGAGAGGAAAGAGAGAGAAGAGACGAGAGAGAAGAGAGAGAGAGAGAGAGAGAGAGAGAGAGAAGAGAGTAGAGGTAGAGCAGATGTAGAGACAGAGAAGGTAGAGAGAGAGAGAGAGTAAGAGAGATAGAGAGAGAGAGAGAGAGAAGGTGCAGGGCTATGGATCTGGCGTTCATCCTGAAAATACTCTTACTCTGTTTTTGCCAACTATATGGTTTGTGAGGATCTTTTAAAATGGTGGTGGTGGTGGAGGGCTTAAAGAGGGTGAAGGGGAGACTGGAAACTTGGAATGGGGTGAACTAACGTTTTGTGGGGTTGGGATGGCCCTTAGCTAACTCACATCCTCCCTCCTCACCCCCTACTCTACTCTCTACTACCAGTCCCCAGTAGACCACTGCTGCTACGCTGGCTATGCTTAGCTCCACAACACTGTCATTCCCTTTGTCTTCCAAGAAGGAAGCTCCGGTAACAAATCACTCTGCAGCCTGGTGATACAACCTTGTTTTCATTAGACCGTGTTATTTACCGCTCAGGAAGGAGGAAACACGTTGTCAATGAGGTAACCGAGAAAATTCATTCATAATGTTTATTGTGATTTATGTTTTTGGATTTTATGTGGTCGCTGAATGACCATCTTAGAGTTGATGAGATACACATTTTGGGGACATTAAATGTGTACATGCTGTGTCACTGAGATATGAGGGTGAATATTGTCTATAGGAATAATAAGCACGTGTCCTCCATCTTGGTGTCCCTCATGTTTATCTCCAGATGGTATGTACCTTCTTGGTCAAAAGGTTTAGGGAATGAGGCCTGAGGTCGGTTTGCTGGCCCTTTGCTAATATATTTTTCTTTCCTTGGCCAGCAGTTTATTATTAGGATGTGCTCTCATTTCATCAGTAGGAAGGAGAGTGATATTTTCTGTTGGCGGGCTAGCAGTGAAGCAGAGATTAATGGTGGGGTCAGCAATATGTCCTCTCCCTTTGGGTTTGGTCTTGAAACCCTGCCAGCCGTTGACAGAGGTCAGGTTGACTGCTCTCTCTCTCTCTCTCTCTCTCTCTCTCTCTCTCTCTCTCTCCTCTCTCGTCTCTGTCTCCCTTCAATGTTCATTCAAACCCTATACTTCAATTAAATAACTTTGAAATCCGAATGTCTGTACAGATTCATGAATGAACAGACGGAGGCTATGATAGTCAATCAATTGTTTTATTGTTCTACTCTGCTGAGAGTGTCGTCCGTTGTACGCAAAACCATTGAATTTTATATCTGGCCTGTCCTTACGCACTTACTTTCAACACAAGCAGTAGGTATCCTAGCAACAACTTCGCTATCACTACCCCCAGCCCGACAAAGATTAGGGAACCGTGAGAAGCACTCCCTGCCCTCTCCCAATCTCTCTAGAGGGACCAACAAAGTCGGCAACGAATCTTGCTCAGCACAGACTGTGGGTTTAAGATACTATAAAGTCTATCTGTACAGATATATGTGTTTAAGGATACTATAAAGATATTTATACCAGCTATATTCATTTTTTTTCATTGACAACTTGAACAAACCCCATAATTCTAATAAACTTTCATAGCAGTTATATTTAGGTTTCAGAGTGGAATTTCTGATTTCGATCATTATCTTTCCATTTGAAATTGGACTTTAACAAAAATCTAGCAGTATCTATGATTTTCTTCTGGAGTGAGGCAATGATTACTTATTACTGTGGTAAAGAACCTAGCACGTAAACTAGCTGATTTCTCTGAGAGCTGAGGGCAAGATATATATTTTTAGCTTGTGTTAAAACCTAGCAGTACTACTGCTTTCTCTTGAGGTGGAGATAATATTATTCTGTGTAAAAACCTAGCGCAGTACTTATTCTGTACTGATTTTCTCTGAGAGTGGAGGCAGTATAATTATATTCATTCGACTCCTGTTAATTCCTAGCAGTATTTCTATGCATTTCCTCTTGAGAGTGCAGGCAGATCTATATTATTAACTGTTAAACCTGAGACAGTACTTTTTAGCTGATCTTGTCTCTGACTAGCGTGTTGAGGTCAGATTATTATCAGCTTACTTACTCTTTGGGTAGAACAACTCCTCAGGCGTACTTTACTGAATCTTTCGTCTCATGTAGGCAGTGTAGCAGTATTTATTATTATCTCTCTCTGTAACTGTGCTATTGACTATCTAGCACGTACTTCACTGATCTTCTTGTGAGTGCAGGTTCAAGATTTTATATAGGTTACTTTCTACGTGCCTAATAATACCTACAGTACTATTGTATGTTCTCTGAGAGTGAGGCAGATATATATTTTATTCTAGTGTAAAAGGACCAGTTCAGTACTAGATCTGATTTCGTGAGAGTGGGGAGCAGATTTGAGCTACTATTTTGATTTGACTCGCTCTTAAAACCTAGCAAGTACCTTTACTTGATTTTCTGAGAGTGAGCTCAATCACCATTATTCATTTAGCCTTCTGTAAGTAACCTAATGCAGTACTTCATGATTTCTGTGACAGCAGTGAGGCATGGGATATATTTATTTGTTACTCGTGCCTCAATAACTATGTCGTGCGGCTACACTCGATTTCTCTGTAGTTCCTTTCGTTCAGTGAGCGCCCGCAGATATCATATTACTTCTTACTTTGTGGTAAAACCTTAGGCAGCCTACTGATTTCTCTGAGAGTGAGGAGGCAGAATGGGTATAGTTTTTTTTTTATCTTCAGTGTGATCACAACCACCTAGCAGTGACTACTTTGATTTTTCTGAGGGTGAGGCTTAAGTCTTAACTATTTTATTTTTCTACAGTGTAAAACCTAGCAGTACTACTGATTTTCTGAGTAGTCGAGCGCAGCAATGATATGGATTATCTACTGGTGTTACTTCACCTCATAGCACGTACTCTCACTACTCCGATTTTTCTCGACAGTGAGGCAGATATATATCTCTTTCACTTTGTGTAAAAGCGCTACGGCACGTTACACTGATTTCTCTGAGAGTGACGGGGCTCAGATATATATTATTAACTGTGTAAAACTGCAGTAGCTTACTGATGTTCTCTCTGAGAGTGAGGGCACGATATATCATTTTATGTTGCTAAAACCTAGCAGTACTTCGATGATTTCTCTGAGATGAGGCAGATATATATTACTCACTGGTGTAAAACCTACGCACGTTACTACTGATTTCTCTGAGAGTGAGGCAATATATTATTATTACTGTGTAGATACCTACGCAGTACTCTACCTCCGATTTCTCTGAGAGTGAGGCAGATATATATTGACATTTACTGGGTTACATACCTAACGCAGTGTTACACTGGCATCTTCCTCATGAGCAGTGGGGCTTCTTCGTTTATTAGCCCTGCTTCATTATGTGTATACACCTCCGAGGCAGTACTGCACTGATTTCTCTAACGTTTGATTGCAGTGTGGCTGCAGATTTATCATAATCTATTACTCCGTTGTTGTTCGAAATCGTACTGGCGCTAGTCCGATTTCTCCGACCTTTGTATCTCTTTTTCATGTGTGGAGACTTGTGCGCAGGCGGCGCGATGATATATGGTATTACTCTGACCTCGTTGTTTACAATCCCTAGCAGTATATTTTCTTTCCGATGTTCTTCTCTGGATGAAGGCAGATTTGGATAGATGTATTTTACATCATCATGCTGTGAAAACTAGCAGTACTACTGATCGCGCGCTTATATCACCAAAAGCGGACAGTGATTGTGTAAAAAATAGAGTAGATCGTAGTTGATTCGCTAGGCTTCTTCGGTGACATTGTATTCCTTAGAATTCACATTTTGTGTATCTGTGCGCGCTCTACTCTTCGAGAGGATGGCTTAAGTAGCTTGTACGTCTCGGCTAGGCCTTTCGGTAGGTTCCACATTACACAGCAGTATAAATATTATGTATCTGTGCCTCCACTCTCAGTAGATAATCAGTAGTAAGCTGCTGGCTGGTTTGAATACAGTAACTAATGATATCTACTCTGGCCCACTCTCAGCAGATTTTCGGGTATGTGATTATGTCTCTGCTGTGTTCATAAGTGCTACTAGTATAATATTAGATTTCTGCCTCGCGGAATCTCAGCAGATTATTCAGGTCATAGTACTGTCTCAGGTTTTCGGAGACACATTATCCATATCACGTTATCTGGCTCTTCTTTACCTCTCGCTCTTCAGAATCGCTCAGTAGTTTACTGCTTTAGGTTTTACACTCCTTAGTTCGCCTAAATGTTTCAATATAACTCTGCTCATCTCTCTGTAGACAATTAGTAAGTCAGCCTCGGGCTAGGGTTCTTTAGCAGCAGTGTAATTCATATATCTGCTCTCTTCTCAGATCGAGACTGACGCTCTACAGTTTATGTGAGTCGTGGTCCCTAGTGTTTCTTTGTAGCTTAAGCAGTAGAGGTTCTTATTTCTGCTCATCTCTCAGTAGATGACACTCGTAGTTCTAGACATCCTCTTCTCCTCCGCTCTAGTGTTGTATTCTACAGGTAAAATATACTGTATTGCCTCACTCTTTCAGAGATCATCCAGTAGTACGCTGCTGAGGTTTTAGCACAGTAATTAGTATATATCTGCTTCACTCCTCCAGAGTCTATATCAGTAAGTCTCTAGGGTTTCACAGTAATATTATATTGCCTCTCACTTCTCAGAGAATCAGTACGTAGTGCTGGGTTTGTTACTCAGTAATATATATGATCTGGTCACTCTCAGATGAATCAGTATGTACTGCTAGGTTTTACACAGCTAATAATGAATATTTTATTCTGGCGCTACGAATTCTAGAGAGAAATCAGTAGTATGCTGGTAGCTTTATTTTACGCACAGTAGTAATATTATATTCTCTGGCCTCACTCTCAGAGGTCTCTCCATGGTATTCTTGCTAGGTTTTACACTAGTACATACATATTATTCTCTGGGGCTCACTCTCTCGAGGAGAAATCGTACGTACTTCGCTCAGGTTTTACAGCAGTCAGATTATATATATTGCCTCTACTCTGTGTCTGTTACGATACAATCATGCGTATAGCTACTGCTTAGTTTTTCTAAATCGCATGTTAATATAATGATTCTCTGCCCAGCTCTGCACAGAGATACAGTAGTACTGCGTGGGTTTTCACACATATTAGATTACTATATCTCTTCTGTCTGGCCTCATCTCAGATGAAATTCAGTAGTACTGCTATTGGTTTTAGATTCAGTACTTAATAATTATCTGTCCTCGACTCTCAGTAGAAACTCAGTAAGTACTTGCTAGGCTTTTACACAGTAATAATTATATCCTGCCTCACTCTTCGAGCGCAGATATCCATATGTACTGCTAGGTGTTACACAGTAGTAAATATATCATCTGCCTCACTCTCCAGAGATAATCAGTAGTTACTCTGCTCGTTTTTTACACAGTAAATAATTATATATTCTGCTCACTCTCAGAGAAATTCAGTAGTACGGCTGGGCTCTAGGTTTTACAGCAGTAATAATATATATCTGGCCTCACCTTCAGAGAATCAGTAGTATGCTAGGTTTCACTATGTCGGAGATCAATATATATCTGCTCACTCTCAGAGAAATGCAGTAGTACTGCTCACGCGTTTTTTATCAGCAGTTAATATATCTATTCTATATCATGCCTCACTCTTCAGTCAGAACTTCAGTAGTATTGGCTAGGTTTTTACACAGTAATATATATATCTGCCTCACTCTCAGAGAGAATCATAGTAGTCTGCTAGATTTTCTGGTTAAAGTCATTTAAATGTTGAAAGATAATGATGCAAATAATTCACTCTGAACCTTATAACTGTATGAAAATTTATTAAAATTATGGGTTGTCTCAGGTTGCCATAAAAATATATAGGCTGTATAATAATATTCTTCTCATAGTATCTTAAACACTATATCTGAATAGATCTTTATAGCTATTTTTAACACAGTCCTGTCTGAGGCAGACATTGTTGCCGACTTGGGCTATGGGTCTGTCTGTCTGGAGAGGATTATGGGAGAGGGCGGGAGTGTCTTCTCATACGGTTTCCCCTAATTTTGTTTTCGGCTGGGTTAGTGCATACAGTATGTGTGTAGGATATAACCTACTGCTTGTTGCTGTGAATGTAAGTGCGTAAGGAGCGCAGTATAAATGAATGGTTTTGTACAACGGACGCAGGGCACTCTCGTGAATACATGTTGACTATCCTAGCTCCGTCTGTTTCATTCATGAATCTTACACTTCTGGGTTTCAGAGTATTTTAATTGAAGTGGTTCTGAACATAGGGGGGGGGGGGGGGGAGTCATAATTCTCTTGCAATTTTCGCGTCCTTCGAACCGGATCTCAATACGCTGCTTCTGAGACCAAAACACTGGGCGGATGCAAATTCCCACAGGGCATTCTTACCTGGTTGACTACATCTTGCGTCTTTCTGAGGACTTTTTCGTGTCAGGCTTAGGAATTCCGCTTTGCCGTGATTGTTTAGCCGCTATAGGCTGCTCCCTATTCAAGTGCTTGTTGAGTATTGAGGCATATTGTGTGTATTGACAGTACTTACCGGCCCTGCGCTTCATGAGCGACGTGTAAGCGATTGCGTCTGCGTAATTGATTCAGGTTATCCTGAGGCTGCACCTTACCTAGACTTCAACACCTTCTCAATAATTTCTTGTTGGTTGTATCGGCTCCTCTTACGCGTCTCATTAATCTGCGTGGCAATATATTTACCATTTAGCCGAGTACCTCTAGAGCTAGTGGGGCTCACCAGAATCTACAAGCGACAGTTGGCTCTAGTTCTGATAACTTGGGTCCTTCTACCACTACGGAAACGTTTAAGCACTGGAACTTGTTATTCAATAATTTATCCAGGTGATGATGTAGGGCGGCTGGTTGAGTCGGGGGCTTCTCAGTCGTTCGGTGTCTGTTTCGCGGTCTGCGTGCATTGTCGCGTTCTTGGCTGGCAGTTTAACTTTCATGGAGCAAGTCAGTTTGTCGGTATTCGATATCTAACACTGTCTGGAATCTATCTTGGAATTCGACGCACACGTGCTGTCGGTGCACCTCAAAGTGTGACTGGGAGGCTCTATTCTATACACTAGGTGGAGGGGCGCTAGGATGTTATAATTGCAACTTGGGTGTATGTTGCTGGGCTCCGCTGATGAAGTATGGGGATCGGTGTTTCTTATTTCCTATGTGATTTGACTGATGTTGTTCGAAACTGTTCAGTTGTTGGTTTCGGTTCGCTGTGCGTTATGCCTCTTGTCTCTCGCTTGTCTACCATCTCTCGATTTCTTCTTGTTGCGCTCTGGCTGATCTTATAGTTTGTACGCGCTAATCGACCCGGTTGAAGTCGTGGAACAGCAAGTTAATGTACTTTTGGTTTATTCTGCGATAGATGGAGATGTCACGTGACTGTCTTCGTCTCTTCGCCCTTACTCAGCACGAGCCTGCGAATGGGTTTTCGGCCTATTATGTTAGTTCCAGGCTGGCTAGAGGCTTGGCTCATACGGACTAGGTCATATAGTCGTCGTTTCACTTGTTACCGTTAAGTTGCGAATTCTTCTCCATAGATATGTTCTACCTAGCGTAGACTTAGCTCAGATTGTCACTGCCTAACGGGACATGTCGCGCGGCCTGTCGCTTGTAATTACACGATTTTATTTACTACCTTCTTCACTCCTAGCGTTCGAGCGATAATGTAAGAATGTGCTAATCGATTTCCGGAGTGTGGGAGTTACGATGCGTAATTATCATTATGCCTCACTTGGTCAGGCGGCCTCCTCCTTTGTTTGTGGATGGTGGGCTACTACGCCGCTGGTTCGTCCGCGGTGTCTGCTTAATCCCGGGTCATGTTAGTATCCAGGAAGTGCATGAGCGACTGTGGCATTTTCTTGTTCTTATGGGCGGATCACAGGCGTCGCTTCTGTTCTATTGTCTCTCTTTGTGTAAACTGTTCTGCTCCGGGTTCTACGTCCGGTTGTATGTTGCGACGGCAGAAGTGATCGAGTAGAGGGTCATCGTTTTTCTAGCAAACTTTTCGTTATTTATAAGTCATCGTCTTGGTCGACAATGATCTCGTCTTCTGTTGTTTGTTTACTGTAACTCTGGTGCGTCTTCCCATTTGGTTCTGTTTGCAGGTAACTTTCTCGCGGTCATGTCTTCCGTAGGTTGAGCTATCACCTATCTCGACTGTTCCTTTTATAATTGTATGGTACATTATTTATCGCTATCATCCTGTGTTAATATTTACACACGCCCTGTTTTGTTTGTATGGTTTCTCTGAGTTTGTTGTAGAAATTAAACCACGTTGTAAATCTCGCCGCTTCTTATAGATTGTGAATATGGAGATTGCTTGTGTCTGCGCGTTACTTATTGTGGACATTACTATACAATGATTCAGGATTTAATTATGTTTATCGATTGTTCGTCTTCTCTATCGCTTACGTTAGGTCATACTTGTTGAACACATGTGTCATCATCGGGTGTAGCTATCATCTTCTTGTTTTGACTTCACTCTCATAGTCTTGTGCTTTTCTTGTTGTTGCTAGCGTAACTATCGCGCTCACGTCGGGCGCAGGCTCATTGTTGGCACTATCATAATTCTCTTGAACAGAGGTTGCATCTTGTTGGTACTGATTGGTTGAGTGTATTGTGAAGCTTGATCTTCGTAGGATGGTTCTTGGTTCTGGTACCATATTGAGTTATTTTTTGTTTCAGAAGTTTACTATGTTTCTGTTTGACAGTATTTTGTCAATTTTGCTAGAGCTAGATCGGAAGCATAAGGAACTCGGCATGGAGCGTGTCGATTGAATGTGATCTACATGGTCTATTAGTCTTGTGTCTGTGTCAGAACTAATTAAGCTCAAGGACCTCTTTCGTGTGATCACTATTTGATCAATGTGTCTGCTCTTGCTGCGATGGATTTTAAGTCTTCGTGTATCTCATTCGAAAGAGTCATGACGCATACACACCGGGTTAATCAACTACGCTATTGTTATCACTCCATCTAGATGATGTCTTTCTACACTTTAGCTCCTCCTGGGTGTTGAGTTTCTCTTCTCTAAGTAATCCATTGTTGCTGCGAGACAGGGCAGCCTCAGCTGGGCGCCCTTACTTTAGCGACAGATATGTTGGTTTAAATCGGCTCTACACTCTGGTATTGCTTTCCTCGTGTAGTAGCTTCGTTAGGTTCTTACTTGCTCCTGCTGCGTCCAAAGCGGCTCTCGCGCTCTGAGTACTAGATGTGTCAGATAAATCGCGTCAAGGACTAGAGAATTGGTGCTCTTCTACGTTTCACCGCCTTATTTGGTCGTAGTGCAGGCGTCTATTTAGAAATGGCTTGTGACTCGGATGGTTGTTCTGTTCGATAGATGGTGGCATTTTTCGTGCTTTTGGATTATGGCGGCGGCGGCAGGTGGGCCAGTTGTGTAGTACAGGTTGTGCAGGCGGCGCAGTGGTTCCATGGTAAGTTATGGCTTAGTAGCAGGCTTGGACGTAGGGAGGTCTTGAGTGTATGCACTTAAGTAGTTGGTAAGACGACTCGGATAGTGCGCGGTAGTGTTGACGCGCAGGCGAGGATGAGTTCCTCTGTTGTATGAGTGATCGTATATTGTGCTCTTCACCGTCAGCTCTTCGTCAGTTCGTCACTCTATTCTAACCTCCAAGTCCCTCCCACCCCTGGACTTAGCCACTCTCCCCTGTCTTGATGATTGGCTCAACTACCATCGATGCCACCTTCATGAAACATGGACAAGACGTTCACACGCTTCAGCGTGCTGGACGCATGTACTCGAGATATATGATTTACGTGCTACTTCTCTGGTTTATCTATCTCCTGACGGACAGTAAGTTCTCCTTTCAACACTAACCTACTTTCATCTCAAACTCTCCTCCCTAGAGCTGGCGGCATGACGTGAGGCCGTACTCACCTAGCACCTTGTCCAATTGGAGGTCAATCTCGTCTATTAGAAGTTTGAGAAGGAACAGCAGGAGTGCTGCATAGCTGCTAGTTGCTTGGCTTCTTTTTCGTTTTGTATCGTACAGGAGTTCTCTAGTGTCTTCTGTCTTTTGACTTTCATAACTTTTCTTTTATTTTTTCTCGGGTATCCTGGGCTATTTTTATGCTTGTCCGTGTCAGACCGCATTTCTGTTTCGGTGCGTACCCTCCGTTGGCACCGGTGGCGTCACCCGCCCCCAAAACACCCAAACACACCCACCCACATCCCCACTCTAACCTATAGACACCACCTAAACGCTCAGACAAACTCGAGGGATTCAGAAGAGAGTTGGTACAAGGATAAGTTGCCACCACATTATTCACAACACAATGTCCCACGTACTCACTACGTCTTACGAACTATCTCGAGAGCATATCTATTGGGAAGAGCCTTGTACTCAACCGGTCAGCGGCATCGGCTACGCACTAGGCTCAAGATGACGTAATCTAGACCACACACTTTGGAGCATACGGAATATTTGTCTCACAACGAATGAACGTCTACTCAGAGGGTGTAGTCAGGTGTTCTCCATTGATCCACCAGGAGATTCAGGGTCTTGATGGGTTTGGTATTCATATTCTACGCAATCCCCAAACAGCCACAGGTATTAGGGACTTGTTATCACACACGTATCATCATTGGCATGCCGATCGCAACTTGACTGCACTATATATTTTGTGTTGTGTGTGTGGTTTGGGTTGTGGTGGTTGTGTTGTCTGTGGTTTGTTATTTGTGATGGTCGTTGGTCAGGTGTGAGTGTGTTGTTGGATTGGCTACGATGAATAATGGTGTGTCGTGTATGTCGGCTTGATGTGGTTATTGGTGGAGCTGTATCGATTGATGTAGGTTGTTTGGTGATGCTAGGCTAGAGATAGTGATGGTCGCGACGGTGTGTATGAGTGCAGCATTTCAGGGAATTGGCAATTGTTATTGTCACTTGCGAGGTACATGCACAGAGTGGCTCTGCACTTTCTTATGTCTTACTCTTCTCGCGCAACCACTGCACAAGGGTGACATATAATCTCGTCATGTTCTCTTATAACCTGAGTAAATTAAATTGTAGGTAGCCAATACGTACCACGACGAGACTCAGGAAATACAATAAGTAAGTTAGGGATAAAAGTTTAGCGCGAGATCGGACTGTAGTATAGACGGGCTAAGTTCGATTAGGGCACGTACGGTGGAAACTTCCATTCTACAATTGTGCCGGGTCTGCTGGGAGGAGAGAGCTTAGTGTAGTTGGGTGCGGGTGTTCATGAAGGTTAGAGATAAACCATGGAAGAGTATTTGATTGGAAAAACAGGTAGTAGCGAACTGGTGGTGGAGCATGTGATTGATATTGTCTATAGTATAACTTGTATTGTAGTAGGGGCTAGTGTGTTGTAAGATAATCATTATGCATGTGGGGTGTTGCACTCTCACTCTCTCTCTGATGATTGAGCAAGCTATTAAGATCATGTAGTTTAGATATATGATTTTGGAGTTGTGTGTGATGTGGTGCTGGTGTGTGTGAGTGTGTGAGTTGTGGTGAAGGAGTGGTCCGAACTGGGGGTAGTGGGAAAGATGCGCTTCACTAGATTTCTTTCGTGTGGAAAAGGCACGACTTGATCGGTAAAAGGCTGCGCTGTGTCTTTTTTCAAAAATGTTGAGTGATAGAGTCTCATGTGTTTGCTAGGATACAATTATTTCAATACTAGAAGATTGGGTTAGCTAGGATCTATTTCTGTACATCATGATCGGATGTAGGATAAATGCTCTATGTGTTCGCTATAGATGACAGCAGCCTGTACCGCGCTAGGCAGCATCTGTATGATATGGACGAGTGTTGGACAGGCTTAGACTTTAGAAGCGTCTGGTACGCATGGAAAGTTTGAAGATATACTAGCTCGGAGTACGGGATCCATCCCTGGATGGCTAAGATGTTCAGTTATTCCACATAGGCCTACGCGGGTTAATCGATCACGGCATTGATTTTCTTGGTGTCGAATACTAGGTGTAGCTTCCCTGGTTTTTTCATCTTTTTTCTTATACCGTTTCTTGATACCCTGACCGGAGCTTAGATGCGATGATTCGATACTACAGGAATGGCACAGCAGTCCTAGATTTTTTATTGCGGTGTAAGTCATGGCTTAATAGTTTTTCTCCCCACTAGGGTATGTTATTTTATTCAATCCTAATTACAACCGCGCTTCTCCGTATTCTGCTTGGAACTAGCGCTGGGAATATGAGTAGCCAAGTAATCGATGCCCTGGCATTTTTTTATTTTTAGCGTGTCGTGTCGGATTTTATTTAAAGGGATATTTAACTTTCCTTGGTCATAGGAACAACATAAATTGTGGCTCGGCGATGAGTGTGCGGACGAGTTCACCATAGGTGAAGACGGTGTCTCTTCTGGTAGTCTCAGGAGGAAGGAGGAGGAGGAGGGACGTGAGAGGCGGTTGGAAAAAACTTTGAACGCTATACCAACTCGGAATTCAAGTCGGGACTCGGGAGGGCATTCTAAGAGATCCGCTTTCAGATGAAGATCTTGACGTGTGATTTGACTCGTTGACCATAGAAGCAGTTAAACCATCAGTCGTAAAAATAAAGCTAATTATTTAATTATTCTCCACAGTGGCATTTAAGATGCTAACAACTGATACTTTTTGTTATCAAGCTCGAGTTTTTGAATATATTGGTCTGATTAACAATTTGGAGGCAATCATTAGTCTCAAATATGCTGTGATAATGATATTAAGAGATCTAATGAATTATTATAACTGCTTATGTGTGGGTTAATGTAAATTAAAATAATAAATAATATGAGCGTAGATTCATGGTTATTTTTGACTTGGAAAGTGATGGACCGAAAGGTTGGGTGAGATGTGTAGGTGATAGAATAGCGTGAGTGTTGGCTGGATGTGCATAGAGTCGTGTGAAAATATAATTTAAATTGGTGTGGGGACTAGCAATCGTGTTCATTCTGAGTGTTAGTGCGAGCCTTAGATGCTTACCCGGATCGATTGCGTGCGGAAGCAGAGAGAAAATCTTTTGGCTTGGGTGTGCTCAGTGAGTCCTAACAATTTTCCAGGTCTCTCTTTCACCGCCTGATACAGAGGTCTGGATGGCAAGTTCTGCAAGATTCTGTTAGAGCCTTGGATTGAGGGACGGTGCAGTTGTCAATACCAAAGCAGATGATTCAGGATGATCAGCTCCATGATGTCCAATGTGCAGCGTCATAATTTTTTGAATCGAATTTTAGGCTCATGTCACATTTTGAGGCTTGTGTCGCTCTTATTCTCATGATGATGAGTGTGTTGTGGAAATTTTAGCTTTTTAGTTGTTATTGTCACATAGGACTTGAAGTTTCAACGCTCCCTACAGCTGTTATGTGGAATAGGTTATGGGTATCTGGTGATGGAGCTTGAATGTGTGCATAACGTTTCACGCACTTCATAATTACAGATGCGATGTCATGGCTGTAGATATTGATGGAGTACTTTAGAGTCTTATTCCGGAACAGAATGATAGATGGTTACGCTTTGTAGACTGCTGGGGATCACTCTGGGACAGGAGAAGGTTAGAAATGATATGAATATGCTTCAGCGTTTCTGCAATGCTCTGAGAACCATATGGAATGCATCCGGTACGGTGGGATGAGCATTACCAGTCCAGGGGTAGTGGGGCTCCCTCTATAGTGGCTCAAGTGCAATGAGGTGGCATATTTTTTGTCTGAAGGTGATAAATGAATTGAGTTCCTCTGGTAGGGAGGGCTCATTGGGAGATCACGGTCTCGGTTCTTCCTTTGGAGAGACTCGTAATGAAATGTGCCTTGAATGCGGCGTGTAAGAGCTGTGTCTATAGAATTGTATCGCTATATCTCGTTTTATTTGGTTTTTTTTTGTGAGGAGATTGCGGTAGGTCTTTCAGCGGCTTTTGTTTTGAGTTTTCAGCCATTTAGTTTGGGGTTGGTGTTAATAGCCACCTGTAGCTGCGATTTTATGTCTCTCTTTATCATTTAAGCGCCAAGCTCAATTTATCAAGGTATTTGATTGGGGAAGGTAGGATGACACTTCAATTGGGCAGAATCGGGTAACGCATTTACTATATTGACTGGGTTGAGATTGGAGGATTGGTGGATGGAAACGGAGTCCGGATACGTATTTTTTTAGTTAAGCCGTAGCAAATGTATGTGTGCAGTGGACGCCCCATTTGGAGGGATCATTTCATCGGATAAGCTCCGGTTAGAAGGTTGGTTCTAGTTGAGTCTCTGTTGTGAAGGTGCAAGGTAGTGCGGAGTCATGTGTGATTCTTTATTTGCGTGGAGGTGGGAGACAAGGGTTAGGCCATCTGGGTTGTTATTGGTTGATATGGGTTAAGAGATTTACAGTTATAGGATATTTCGGCCTATAGTAGGTGTGGCAGACGTATTTGAATTGAGGTTGTGCGATTAGTGTCTTTAAATGAGATGTGATATTAAGTTCATCTGTGCTAAAAGGAAGCCAGCCTGGGTGTATGGGTTCCTGCATGGTTTTTAACTTTTATTTGTACTGTTGTTTTGCTACTCCATGAGGTGGATTTATTATAAATTGGAGTGGATTCTAACGTGATTACGTCTCCGAATATTGGAGTCACTTGGTACTGTGGCATTTTTTTACTCTCAAAGGATCCATCAATTCTGGAAGTTTTTAGTGAGGATCGGCATGTCATTGCACTCTGCTCATTGTCCGGCATGTTGAACTCAATGCGAGTTATCTACATGGAGATCACTTTGGGTCAAGTTGGTGGGGATTGGTTTTTGGGTTGTGGGACTTCTTGGGATAACACATCGAAAGACTGTTTGGTGGATGAACCAGCGTGTTGCATTATGCACCCGAAAGTACATTATCATGTATATAATAAGGTTTTAAATAATTGGTCTTGCCATTCTCTCTGAACGGTAGCAAATAATTTCTCTCATTTGTCGTTTAGCAGACGTGTTGATTCAGAGAGATTAGGTTGGTGACTTTCATTTTAATATCTAGGTGGGGGTGGTTTGGTCTTAGGAACGTTTTTTTATCGGGGGGGCTGGGTCTGGAGAGTGAGTGTATATCTGAGTGTTCAAATGTCAAAGAAAGTGAAATTCTGGGAGGTGACGGGTAGCTTTGACATCAGCTATTCAAGACGAGTGACATGGGTTGAGACTTCATGCACCTAGAGTACACCCATAGTGTTGTCTGATGAAGAGCATACCTCCCCTTCGATTCCTGAATCCAATTCTCGTTGCTTGAGGGAATCATCGGTTGATTGCATGGGGGGTTTCTTTGTTAGATGTTTCAGAAAAGCGAGATTAAGTTATAGAGAGTCCGTTTGATAGCAAATTTTTATCGAAGAATGCGAGGGAGAGGTGCGCCGGCTTTTCCCCTTAATTTCGCAGGTCCCTTTCCTGGTTTTTTACAGCATTTCCTCTGATGGAATTACACAGAGCCCATGCGCAATGAGTTAGTTGTATCTACTCTCCTCTGTGGTCTGTCTTTCTTTCTCGTCTCCTCTCTCTCTGTCTCTCTCCTCTGTTCTCTCTCCTCTCTCCTCTCCTTTCTCTTCTCCTCTCTCTCTCGCTCTCTCTCTCTCTTCCCCCCTTCCGTTTCTCTTTCTCTCTCTCCTTTCTCTCTTCTCTTCTCTTCTCTCTTCTTCTCTCCTCTTCTCTCCTTCGTTCTCCTTCTCTCCTCTCTCTCTCTTCCTTCCCTCTCTCTCTCTTCCTCTCTCTTCCTCTCTCTCTCTTCTCTTCTCTTCCGTCTCTCTCTCTTCTCTTCTCTTCCTCTCTCTCTCTCTCTTCGTCTCTCTCTTTCTCTTCTCTCTCTTTCTCCTCTCTCTCTCTTCTCCGTCTCTCCTCTCCTCTCGTCCTCTCTTCCTCCGTCTCTCTCTTTCCGTTCCTCTCTTTCTCTCTCTCTCTCCGTCTCTCTCTCTCTCTTCGTCTCTCTCTCTCTCTCTCTCTCTCTTCCGTCTCTCTCTTCTTCCGTCTCTCTCTCTCCCTCCTCTTCTCTCTTCCGTTTCCTTCCTCTTCTTCCGTCTCTCCTCTCTCCTCTCTTCTTCCGTCTCTCTTCTCTCTCTCTCTCTCTTCCGTCTCTCTCTCTCTCTCTTCCGTCTCTTCTCTTCTCTTCTTCTCTCTCTCTTCTCTCTCTCTCCTCTCTCTTCTCTCTCTCCTCTCTTCTCTCTCTCTCCTCTCTCTCTCTCTCTCTCAATTTCAATTTAATTCAATTCAAGGGGCTTTATTGGCATGGGAACGTGTTCATTGCCAAAGCAAGTGAGGTAGATATTATACAAAAGTGAAATAAACAATACAAATTAACAGTAAACATTACACATACAGAAGTTTCAAAACAATAAAGACATTACAAATGTTATATTATATATATACAGTGTGGTAACAATGTACAAATGGTTAAAGCACACATGTCTCTCTCATTTCTATCCTCTCTCTCTATATCTCTCTATCTCCTCTCTCTCTCTGTCAAACTCCTGAMACTGCCTGCTTGGCCACCTACAGGGATGATTAGCCTCAGTGCTTGTGATTTGATTGTCCTCTGCCTACCCTGACCGGAGGACAACTTTGTTCTGGCAGCGAGGATACCAAATTAACACTGAACCATTTCACAGCCAGACTCTCTCATCCTAATGAGGATGACCCCGAGAAATGTCCCCTAATTACCCTGATTATAACCATCTTTTTTGTGGGAGAATATAAAAGACTAATTATTGTTCTTTTTTGAATTGTTCATTCTGATTATTTCCAAGCCTGCAGCCCTTTTCTGGTCATGGAGAAAAATGGTTGTAGAAAAATGAAAGTCTTTGATTGGTTAATTACCCGACAAGTGGTGTCAGAAGAGGAGAGGTCCGTGTTTTCAGCACAGATCTGGCTCTGACTCCATGACGTCCTTCTACGCTGAATAACCCAAGGCTGTAGATTGAATTAGAATCAGGCCGCAGGGATGCTGCACTGCTAACTGGCGCTATAAGGATCCCAAATATATATATATATGAATTGTTAAAAGGAGAGCATATTGGTTTATAGCTCTACCGTTTACCATAATGATGACGTTCCACCACTTCTGAGAGAAATTACATATTTTCTCCGGCATATTAAACAGCCGATCATTTGCATAAAGAACACTATGGAGGGATTGGATTGGTTCATAAAGATCATTATGGAGGGATTGGATTGGTGCATAAAGATCACTATGGCGGGATTGGAGTGGTGCATAAAGATCATTATGGAGGGATTGGATTGGTGCATAAAGATCACTATGGAGGGATTGGATTGGTGCATAAAGATCAAGGTTCTCGTGTTGAATTAGAATGGTGAATAAACAAAACGCTATCCACTTTTAAAAAAATACAGTTTAAAGCCTTTTACAGCACGTGATGCTAACACATTTAATTACATAGGTAAAGAATACAATGAGAAACAAACAGAGAGAGAGAGAGAGAGAGAAGGAGAGGAGAAGAGAGAGAGAGATAGAAGAGAGAGAGAGAGAGAAGAGAGAAGAGAGAGAGAGAGAGAGAAAGAGAGAAAAGAGAGAGAGACGGAGAGAGAGAGGAGAGAGAGAGAGAGAGAGAGAAGAGAGAGAGAGAGAAGAATAGTTTCTTCATTGTGAAAAGCAGTAAGCTGGAGGTTGATGAGGGGACCTCTTACTTCAAAGATAATGATGAGTGGTCTCTCATGGTGCTGTGTCCCCTGCCCGTTAAAACCTACCTGGAAAACTTATTTTGAATGACTATTTGATCATGGATGCAGCGACATTGTGTCACGCCAGTTATTCCCAAGTTAATATCCTGTCATAGCCTGGCCATACAGGAGAGGATGGATTATTTGCACCGTCAAAAAAGCTACTGGAATTTCAAAGAAGCTCTAAACCAAGGCTGCAGTACAGCACCACACACCCATCTACACGAAGAGCATGCCGCATACATGTATGAATACTGTACGCCTTAGTAACAAAACCACAGCTAAAGGAATATATTGAGATCATTATTATTATCATATTATAATTATAATAATATAATTATAATTTATGTATTTATTTATTATGATTATTATGATTGATTATAGAGATGTTACATATGATATAATTATGCGATATTATAAATTATTAGTATCATTATTATCATGATTATTTATTATATTTTATTATTGTTGTTATTATTATTATATATGAAGCGAAAGAGATACTAAATGATTGTGATGCCTGTGAAGAGAGGGACCTTTCTGTAGATCTCAGAAGACATATCATGTCAGAAGTGATGGTCTTCACACTTTTTTCCTCAACATGTTGAGTGAATGTTCAAAATATCTCCAGACTGTTATGACGTAAGCAGTAGGTGCAGTTTTTTTAGGGGGCGTTCGACAATATCAAACTTGTACAATATTTCCCAAGATATTAAATAAATCAGGATAATCATTTAACATGATGAAAATTACACGATCGATATATTTGCAAGCCACAACGCCGGCAGCATTTCTCTAAACGCACAGCCCTTAGAGACGGATGTCAGAGGCGTGATTGACAGACACAATTACTGTTAGTGCGTATGAAGCAGTTACTGTAACATGAAACACCTCCCCGCTTCAACAATGAACCATGAAGGTATTTTCCTTCTCTGATGACCTTTTGGTCGCCTGATGTGACTAACACTTCTCCCAACGTAGCTGTCGCAAAATGATGTGTTTCTACTGACTCGGCTTCATGAGGACAATATTTATAGTCTGGAATTAAGTTTGGGCGACACGAATATGTGTTATTATGTTGACTTAATACTGTGTCAAAAAAGTTTATGCAAACTACGAACAAGACTGTGAAAATAAAAAAAGCAAAAACGGGAAAAGATCAATAAAACCCAAGAACCAATCCAATCCCTCCATA
>NW_019947626.1:22748-27282 GCF_002910315.2 Salvelinus sp. IW2-2015
TCCAACCGTGAAGCACGGGGTGGAAGCATCATGTTGTGGGGGCTTTCTGCAGAGAGGACTGGTGCACTTCACAAAATAGATAGAATCATAGGAAGGAACATCATGTGGATATATTGAAGCAACATCTCAAGACATCAGTCAGGAAGTAAAGCTTGGTGCAAATGGGTCTTCCAAATGGACAATGACCCCAAGCATACTTCCAAAGTTGTGGCAAAATGCTTAAGGACAACAAAGTCAAGCTATTGGAGTGGGCATCACAAAGCCCTGACCTGAGTCCTATAGAAAAATTGTGGCAGAACTAGAAAAGTGTGTGCGAACAAGTAGGCCTACAAACCTGACTCAGTTACACCAGCTCTGTTAGGAGGAATGGGCCAAAATTTACCCAACTTATTGTGGGAAGCTAGTGGAAGGCTACCCAAAATGTTTGACCCAAGTTAAACAATTTAAAGGCAATGCTACCAAATACTAATTGAGTGCATGTAAATTTCTGAAACACTGTGAATGTGATGAAAGAAATAAAGCTGAAATAAATCATTCTCTCTACTATTATTCTGACATTCACATTCTTAAAATAAAGTGGTGATCCTAACTGACTAGACAGGAATTTTAACTCGGATTAAATTTCAGGAATTTAACAAACTGAGTTTAAATGTGTTTGGCTAAGGTCTATGTAAACTTCAAACTGTATGTAGAACCTAAAATGTTATTGGCTGTCCCCATAGAAAACCCTTGAATAACCCTAGGTCTACCTGGACCCCAAAAAGTGTTCTGCCTGGAACCAAAAAGTTTCTCCTATGGGACAGACTGAAGAACCCTTTTGGAAATCTTTTTTCTAAGATTGTCCTCCACACGACTCCATAGTTTACTTTATATCATAACAGTGGAGAAGTATTTAACATAGCCTGAAACGCTAGCCGTTTATATTATGTGTACACACACACACACACACACCCAGCTAGCAACAGAGGCTGCTGACAAATGGCAGTGTAGTCCAAGGGWATTAATCTCCCTGCAGTTCGTTTGCACTGACTGTCTTCTACATGCAACAAATGTCACTCCCCTTTGCCAGAAAAGCACTCTTAGTTAGTCATGTGTTTCTCCAAACCAGGGACAAAGGAAGAGGGAGGGACCTTTCGTACAGGTTAAACCATTGTAAAAGTATGTTCCTCCAATGTTGATGTGCCTCTAAAAGATTTCTCCTCACATGAACTGCCCTGCAGAATACTATGGACTAGAGGAAGGTAATGGTGTGCGTCTCAGCCCTGTACTTGAGGATTGCCTTTTGGTTGTATTGTGGTTGTCAGACCAGGGTCAACCATATATGTCAAATACTTTCAAATACTTGAGATACACCTGATTTAGTGTGCAATTGAACCAATGGAGTGGTCGCACAAGGCCAATCAATATCCATGCTAAATCAAGTATTTGAAAGTATTTACCATTTGACCCAGGTCTACCTATGGTTTGACTTGTGTGATGGTGTTTCTGTGATTTTGTTTCATTTTGCCAAAATAGCAGTACATGTAGTGTTTTGATTGATGTATTGATTGTTGGTGAATAGACACTGTCCAGCCCAGAGAAAGATAAATAGTGCAGCCAGGCTGTCCTGTTGACCCGTTATGGATGGAAGGGATCACAGCCACTAATCAGACACAGTACTGCTGCAGCATGGCCCCTCACTGGCCCTCCACAATACGTGCAACGTTAAGAAGAAAACAAAGATCATTTGACGCCATCATACTGTTTAATAATGTTTTACATTTCAAGGGTAAAATATGATTATGGCTTGRCATGTCTGGTGAAACTTTTTGCATGGTGATTTCATATTGACAATATGATTGTATTTATTCAACAAATCAGCCATTGCATGCAAATCCATGGACAGCCTTGGCAGTCCTGATTTGAATGGAATTGCATGATTGCATGTTGTACTGTGATCTTCAGTGATCAGATAAAACCAGATTGATTTCATAATCAATCAGACTGCCATACCAACCATTTACTTTAAAAAGTCAGTGTGTCTAACACTGTGTTGTACCCAGCCAGGGACTATGAGATTATAAAGTCAATGTGTCTAACACTGTGTTGTACCCAGCCAGGGACTATGAGATTATAAAGTCAGTGTGTCTAACACTGTGTTGTACCCAGCCAGGGACTATGAGATTATAAAGTCAGTGTGTCTAACACTGTGTTGTACCCACCCAGGACTATGAGATTAAAAGTCAGTGTGTCTAACACTGTGTTGTACCCAGCCAGGGACTATGAGATTATAAAGTCAGTGTGTCTAACACTGTGTTGTACCTAGCCAGGGACTATGAGATTATAAAGTTAGTGTGTCTAACACTGTGTTGTACCCAGCCAGGGACTATGAGATTATAAAGTCAGTGTGTCTAACACTGTGTTGTACCCAGCCAGGGACTATGAGATTATACAGTCAGTGTGTCTAATGCTGTGTGTTGTACCCAGCCAGGGACTATGAGATTATAAAGTCAGTGTGTCTAACACTGTGTTATACCCAGCCAGGGACTATGAGATTATAAAGTCAGTGTGTCTAATGCTGTGTTGTTAACCCAGCCAGGGACTATGAGATTATAAGTCAGTGTGTCTAATGCTGTGTGTTGTACCCAGCCAGGGACTATGAGATTATAAAGTCAGTGTGTCTAATGCTGTGTGTTGTACCAGCCAGGGACTAGGAGATTATAAAGTCAGTGTGTCTAATGCTGTGTGTTGTACCAGCCAGGGACTATGAGATTATAAAGTCAGTGTGTCTAATGCTGTGTGTTGTACCCAGCCAGGGACTATGAGATTATACAGTCAGTGTGTCTAATCGCTGTGGTTGTACCAGCCAGGGACTATGAGATTATAAAGTCAGTGTGTCTAATGCTGTGTGTTGTACCAGCCAGGGACTATGAGATTATACAGTCAGTGTGTCTAACACTGTGTTGTACCAGCCAGGGACTATGAATTATAAAGTCAGTGTGTCTAATGCTGTGTGTTGTACCAGCCAGGGACTATGAGATTATAAAGTCAGTGTGTCTAATGCTGTGTGTTGTACCCAGCCAGGGACTATGAGATTATACAGTCAGTGTGTCTAATGCTGTGTGTGTACCCAGCCAGGACTATGAGATTATACAGTCAGTGTGTCTAATGCTGTGTGTTGTACCCAGCCAGGGACTATGAGATTATAAAGTCAGTGTGTCTAATGTGTGTGTGTACCCAGCCAGGGACTATGAGATTATACAGTCAGTGTGTCTAAAGCTGTGTGTTGTACCCAGCCAGGGACTATGAGATTATAAGTCAGTGTGTCTAACTGTGTGTGTTGTACCCAGCCAGGGACTATGAGATTATAAAGTCAGTGTGTCTAACACTGTGTTGTACCCAGCCAGGGACTATGAGATTATAAATCAGTGTGTCTAACACTGTGTTGTACCCAGCCAGGGACTATGAGATTATACAGTCAGTGTGTCTAACACTGTGTGTTGTACCCAGCCAGGGACTATGAGATTATAAGTCAGTGTGTCTAACTGTGTGTTGTACCCAGCCAGGGACTATGAGATTATAACAGTCAGTGTGTCTAATGCTGTGTGTTGTACCCAGCCAGGGACTATGAGATTATACAGTCAGTGTGTCTAATGTGTGTTGTACCAGCCAGGGACTATGAGATTATACAGTCAGTGTGTCTAACACTGTGTTGTACCCAGCCAGGGACTATGAGATTATAACAGTCAGTGTGTCTAATGCTGTGTGTTGTACCCAGCCAGGGACTATGAGATTATACAGTCAGTGTGTCTAATGCTGTGTGTTGTACCCAGCCAGGGACTATGAGATTATACAGTCAGTGTGTATAATGCTGTGTGTTGTACCCAGCCAGGGACTATGAGATTATACAGTCAGTGTGTCTAATGCTGTGTGTTGTACCTGTGTGTTGTACCCAGCCAGGGACTATGAGATTCAGAGACAGAGGATTGAGCTGGGTCGCTGTATCGGAGAGGGACAGTTCGGGGACGTCCACCAGGGAGTCTACATGAGCCCGGTAGGCCTAGGCTTGTGTCCCAAATGGCACCCTATTCCCTATATAGCACATTGCTTTTGACCAGAGCCCTATGGGCATCCCTATGGGCCTTGTTCAAAAGAAATGCTCTACATAGGGAATAAGGTGCTTACACACTTGAGGAAAAATAAGACACAATCCTCTCAGACTTGATTTATTTAAAACATKTCTGATGTTTTATTTCCCTCTGTAGGAAACCCCTGCTCTGTCTGTGGCCATCAAGACGTGTAAGAACTGCACCTCTGATAGTGTCAGGGAGAAGTTCTTACAAGAAGCTCGTAAGTACCACACCTCCTCCTGYCGTCCTTCTTGATCACAGCACATACGACCTCTTGCTCTTCATACATAGTACATCAGTTGTGKGTATACTACTGAGGGTTGAACACGTGAGCTTTTAGTTTGCGTCTAGCGCGCATTCTCAGCATAGCAATCTCAGACAGATATTTCTACCTTTTTCTACCTACAACATGCAGAGATTTAGAT
>NW_019947626.1:32189-38368 GCF_002910315.2 Salvelinus sp. IW2-2015
GATTCATCCCAAATGGCACCCTATTCCTTATAGCGCACTTTATAGGGAATAGGGTGCCATTTGTGACGCAGTCTTAGTGTAGCAGTGGGTTTTGAAGAGCAGAAGACTTAACTGCTCTTCAGCTCCAGTGGTCCTGACAGAGAGAAAGGCTCCTTTATCCAGATGAAATGCCCAGACAAGGTGGGACTGAGCTAACCCGCATGTATGGAAACACAGCAGGAATGTGTGGAGGCTGCAGCGGGACTGGGAGGACAGAGCACTGCTTTAGAGAGGGATGGCTTTAGAGAAAGTGGGTTTACACCAGTACAGTCCTACTGATTTCCCAAGTGCAATACACACCCCTTCCCCTTGCTGAAGTCTGAGACACACACACTCATGCGTGCATGCCCACACATACTCTCTCTAACACTACACACACCAGAGAGACAAAACACAAACACAAACACACACTGCTCTAAAACAGATCAAATAGCACATCACCACTATAAAGGCTGTGTTTCCCCTCCAACACTAGCTCCCCTCTCCCCTCCTCCTCTCCTCTCCTGTCCCCTCCTCTCCTCTAACCCCAGCCTCTCCTCCCCTCCCTTCTTCCTCCTCTCCTGAGGAGAGAAATCTGAGAGAAAACGAAGATGGCGGTTTGAGTCCAAGTCATCCTAAAATAGCCCACTGTAAACATGGGCCTGCTTCCTTCATAACAGCCTGAATTTACTTGTTCAGGGCATGACGATACACAAAGCATTTATTGTGTGTGTGTGTGTGTGTGTGTGTGTGTGTGTGTGTGTGTGTGTTCCCCCCATGCAGTGACCATGCGTCAGTTTGACCACCCCCACATAGTGAAGCTGATTGGAGTGATCACAGAAAACCCAGTGTGGATCATCATGGAGCTGTGTACACTGGGAGAGGTACAGCACACACACACAATACAGTGCTTTAATACAGGAAGTACCTTTAATACAGGAGTCAGTTTAACAGTGACGACCTCAGGCTCTGTAACAGTAACCTATGGATCATGCTGAAGAGTGCTGTAATTTGAGTTTTTACATTTTTTCACCCATTTAGTCTTGGATGGTACTTCTACCTTTCACATGGTTTCAGCTGTTAGGGATGGCCATCTAGTGGTGGATAGAGGCATCACATTCAAGGTTCAATTTCAAGGTTTATACAGTACACTGTAGAAGGCAGTCTATGTTATATGTGATCAGGGCCGGATTAAGAAATCATAGCCCCTCCTTCCCGGTACCCCATCATTTTCTGTAAACAAATCCATGCACCAAGATGCAATTGAAAGCGTGTTACATTTACTGTTAAAGAACGAGCCAGAATAACATTTGGCATGTGGATAGGCTACAGTTGAGCAGAGATGTTTTTAGAATTTCCACACATGAAGATTTAAAAAACGCATTTCATGCATTTCTATGTCATTTACATGACAGAAGACATTAGCACAATCTTTTTTAATACCACACAAATGACTGAAATCAGTGTCTAGTCTGACTGACAAACTGAGATCAATCTGGTCTGGAACTCACAACAAACAATAGCCCAGGCCAATGAAGCGACACACAGATTGTACATTATCAGGAGGTAATATATATACAGTATATATATCACAGTAGGCTACTAAATGTGATGTCCAGTGGCACACTGACTCACCTAATGATGAAGATGAAGCCATAGGCTACCCACGGTGATGGCCAATGCGCTCGTCGTCGTGGCAATAGCCTGTCTCAAGATGAGCTACTTTGAAAAACAGTGCTGCTGTCATTTGTTGAGAAATGTGTTTCCATTGGTTCTATAGACAGATTAGTCTTATTTTTTCAGCAGTAGGCATTTGCTCTCCAAAATGTACGTTTGTCCAGTGATTGTATTCTGAAATCTGTAAAAGGCAAACTGACATCAGCAACCAACCAAAGAAATAGAATCCATAGATGGCAGTTCACCCATTGCTAGTGTACCCATTAGGGCTCCCGAGTGGCGCAGCGGTATAAGGCCCTGCATCTCAGTGCTTGAGGCGTCACTACAGAAATCCTGGTTCGATTCCAGGCTGTATCACAACCAACTGTGATTGGGAGTCCCGATTTGGCCGGTGTAGGCCGTCATTAGAAATAAGAATTTGACTTGCCTAACTGACAGAAATAAGAATTTGACTTGCCTAACTGACTTGCCTAGTTTAATAAATAAAAAAAATAAAATGAGTTTAACAGTCAAATTGCCAGAGTAAGAGGTTCCAAAACCCCTTCTATATAACCTATGTTTGGCGCTCTAACTGCAGCCTTCCCGACTGTAGGCATAACCATACCTGTAACTGCCAAAATAAAGGAAACACTTGATTAAATTAGGTATATTTTATGGTGTGGGGTGCAATTTCCTGGCATGGTTTAGGTCCACTTGTAGAATCTATGCCAAGGCACATTGAAGCTGTTCTGGCAGCACGTGGTGTCCCACTTTATGTTGGTGTTTCCTTTATTTTGGCAGATAAGCTACCTGTATGTGCTTCTGATAAAACTTAATCCACAGGTTTTATGTAGCAAAATTTGAAATTGTGTTTTTTTACATTGAATAAAAGTAGAGACTCAGAGCTAGAAAATGGTATATCATACACTACAGTTGAGAAACAAAGGGAAAGTAATTCTGCTTTGAAAGTTGATAAACTTTTAACCTCACTTTTGAGAAAATGGCCCTTAATGTTTTGGTACCTACTGGGGAGCTTTTCTTTGTCTACACACATTCAGCATTGTTCACACCCTCTTTAAGCCTTTGCCCGTCCCATCTCTTTAAGGATTCACGTGAGGCCATGTACTAAACAACCAAAGATTTCAAGACTAAAGGCTGGTTTATACTACGTGTTCATAAATTTAATCTGGACTGCCAGAGTGTGCTCAGAGTGCACTCTGGGCGTTCGTAAACTCAGCGTTGTCAGATTGTACATTCGCAAATTCAGAGCGTTTCGCTCTCGGAGCGATCAGAGCGCACACTGGATGGTCTAGCCGAGGAGTAGGGTTGATCCMAGYGTTCTGACCTCACATCAGAAGTCAAGCACCCAAGTTAACTGGCTAATGTTGGCTAGCTACTTCCAGACACAAATGAGAGAACAGTTCACTCTGACCATTTTACTAGCACTAGCAGAGCTGGTTAGGCTGTTTTTATGTTATCTAGAGCATTGGTGACTGCAACTGTGCTGCTGGCAATAATTTAATCACGCTTTTTTGCCAACGTTTACTGA
This sequence comes from Salvelinus sp. IW2-2015, assembly GCF_002910315.2. NCBI lineage: Eukaryota > Metazoa > Chordata > Actinopteri > Salmoniformes > Salmonidae > Salvelinus > Salvelinus sp. IW2-2015. Next base: position 35,413 of record NW_019947626.1, read on the forward strand.
CACGGGCCATATACAATTGGTGTTGAGCGTTCGTAAATTCGTCAGTTATTCTGCGCTCTGGCACACTGAGACAAGAGTGATCTGAAATCGGAGTAGATAGCCAGAGCGGATTTATCAGCTACGTCTATCGACAGTTGTCGCATTGACATCATGAACATTGAAATGGTTACTTGCATAGTGCAGTCTTTTGTTTAGACATGTAGCTAGCTAGCTAAACACTGAACCATAATCCCAACTCATAACGTTAATACCCTGCATGAATCTGAAGGCAGCTAATCAACCAGGTTCAATGTTAGCTAGCTAACATTAGGCTATAACTAGCAATGCAAATGGCTCTGAGATACGAATAATATAACTACACAGATCATACATGTAACGTTAGCTAGCCAGCCAGCTAACGTTAGCTAGTTAGCTAACAGTATACTTTAACTTGAAATTAAAACAACTTTCTGACTACATTAGAAATGTGCAATATCTGCAAATGTAGCCAGCTAGACTATCTTACCCGTATGCATGGATAGATGCTTCTCCCTCTCTGTCACGGATGCCATGGTTGTCCTTAGTTTGAAGATGTAACCCAGAGACAGGTGTTTTATACAGCAGCCTTCTGTGTGTTCTCTTTTCAACTCAGGCTGCATATTTGCAATCAAACGCCAGAATCTTTTCTGTCTCCTTAGCTATCATACTCTAATTCCACTGATTTCAAAACTTCGCCCTCCGGAAAGTGGAGGACAACACTTATGCAGTTCTACTATGCAATGTCTTTCAAAAAAGCCCTGTTAGAAAGGATTACCGACACATACTGACCAGCTCATGTTATAGACAGAAACGCGCTACATGGCAGACCAGTCTGAACTCATCTCTCGGCATGTCCAGCCCACTCATTATCTCAGCCAATCATGGCGAGCAAGAAGGTTGCTGTCTTTTTCTGTGGCTAAACCAACTAGTCTTGTAATTTACATTTTTATTCGTATTTACAGATGGCATACAAGTTTGTTATTAAGGCACATGAAAGTTCACATGTTCCAGAAGGCATTTCTGCCAAAAAATACATTTTTATAATAAAAAAAAGTTTACTCTCCTGTGTAGTAGTGATGCGCGACATATGCCTAGTTTCCTGAAATTGTACTCTCTGGTGTATTTTGAACATTAATAATACAAAAAAATGCACAAAAAAAATGTTTTGTCCCAGCCCCTGACTTAGACAATTGACCAGTCTCATTTATTTATTATGCAGTTTATTATTATAATTTTTTTTTTATTAATCAGTTACCCAATCAAGGCAGGGCCCCCAGTTACCCACATGGCACCCCCTAGCTCCTCTCCTCCCCCCATCTGATGATTAGCAGAACGGCATCAGGCTGTCTACACTCAAAATATATACTACATATTTTATAAATACTCTATATATCTCCTTAATTATTGTTATACATTTTTAAAATGTATTTTTTCTCTCTTGGGCCCCCAACGGGCCTGAGCCCAGGGGCTTCAGCCCCAGGAAGCTCCTGCATCAATCCATCCCTGTATTTAATGTACATGCTAAAGTGAGTATTATCTTTTGTTTTCTCTTCCATCTTTATAGCTACGCTCCTTCCTGCAAGTGAGAAAATACAACCTCGACTTGGCATCACTGATTCTCTACGCTTTCCAGCTAAGCACAGCACTCGCCTACCTGGAGAGCAAGCGGTTTGTACATAGGTAAGCCCTCACCCCAATCTAGCCTTATTAATATGGCTTGTGTGTGTTTCCTGTAAACACACTACTCTTCTCTTTTCCATTGTAACCATGTCTGCGTCTTGCAGGGATATAGCTGCCAGGAACGTGCTGGTATCCTCAGTGGACTGTGTTAAACTGGGAGACTTTGGCTTGTCTCGATACATGGAGGACAGCTCCTATTACAAAGGTAGGAGTTTCACCTGTTCTGGAGACTAACTGTCCACAGTTAGCATACCAGAGGAATATCACTTTCTGCTGTTTTTGTTATCAGTAAGTCATTCATTAGGTCCCTCACTCTTTAAGCAGACAGCTGTGGCTGCTGTCATTCATGGACATTATAAACATGGAAATATCTGTTGCACGTATGCATGGGGCGAGTGAAAGAAACTCAACAGCTATTTTCATCAGTGTATGACTCTGTGAGACTGTTATTGTGAACCACTCATCTAACTATGGCTTAGGGAAGTCCCGTGGGAGGGGATGTGTTTGTCTTGTTACTTGTTGCATTGATCATGTGTACCTGTCTAATCAATCACAATAAAAACATTTGATCACAAAAAATAAAAGTCCTGCTTTCACCTCTCCTCCCAGCCTCCAAAGGGAAACTGCCTATCAAATGGATGGCACCAGAATCTATTAACTTCAGACGCTTTACCTCAGCCAGTGACGTGTGGATGTTTGGTGAGTATGGGAATTTGATACAGTACTTATCAAAGAGTGCTCTAAAACTTTTAAGACCAAGGCTGTATGTTATTAGCTGACAAATGAGGGTTTAAATAAATATATGCTTCTCTGTACTCCAGGTGTGTGTATGTGGGAGATCCTCATCTACGGAGTCAAACCCTTCCAGGGGGTGAAGAACAACGATGTCATCGGCCGGATAGAGAACGGAGAGCGTCTGGCCATGCCCCACAACTGCCCCCCTACCCTGTACAGCCTGATGACCAAGTGCTGGGCCTACGACCCTAGCAAGAGACCCTGCTTCACAGAGCTCAAAGCCCAGCTCAGGTATGTCCGTCAGTCGGTCTATCTGCATTGCTGTAGTGCATGGTGCGTCATCATACCTTGAAGACTATCTCCTACAACTACAATGTCATAAGATCTGAACTGAGGCACATTGACTGTGGAGGGAAAATAATGCATATCTATCAGGGTTGGAGTTCATTCCATTTCAATTGAGTCAGTTCAGGAAGTGAACTGAAATTCCAATTCCAAATGTTTCTCATAGAGAGTGTGGGTG
>NW_019947627.1:0-9984 GCF_002910315.2 Salvelinus sp. IW2-2015
AACAATTACCGAGGATTTCCAGGATTACGGAGGTTCAAGGGAGATAACAGGGGAGGATGTTTAACACAGGGAGGATGTTTAACACAGGGGAGGATGTGAACACAGGGGAGGATTGTTTTGACACAGGGAGGATGTTGACACAGGGGAGGATGTTAACACAGGGGAGGATGTTTGACACAGGGGAGGATGTTTACACAGGGGAAGATGTTTGACGCAGGGGAGGATGTTTGACACAGGGGAGGATGTTTGACACAGGGGAAGATGTTTGACACGGGAGGATGTTTGACACAGGGGAAGATGTTTGACACAGGGAGATTAAGATGTTGTCATTTTGCTCATTGACCCAAACACAACCATAGCATTAGACACGGAGTACAAATAAACCACTGACAATGATCAGAGTAATCACTATAATGTTATTATTAGTCAATTTATTTCCCCTGTATAACGATGAGTTGTTTTGGTTGTTGATGAGTCAATAAACATCATTATAGACCAAGCATTGACCTTTTTCCCTAACCCAGTCAATCTAGTCCAGTGAGGGGTGTTTTGATGTAAATCTGTACCAGAAACAAACCAAGACCACAGTCCTGAAACTGTTTTGGAGTTTTAGCATTATTTTTGGTGAGTTCCAAAGACTTTGCTGCAGAATTCAAGAGATTGTCTTGTCTGTCTGTCTGTCTGTTGTCTGTCTGTCTGTCTGTCTGTCTGTTCTGTCTGTCTGTCTGTCTGTCTGTCTGTCTGTCTGTCTGTCTGTCTGTCTGTCTGTCTGTCTGTCTGTCTGTCTGTCTGTCTGTCTGTCTGTCTGTCTGTCTGTCTGTCTGTTCTGTCTGTCTGTCTGTCTGTGTTAGCGTAAGCTTGGTCACACCCCCTTCATTAAGCCCCTATTGGGCAATATCTACCTGAAGTGGAAATAGATCTCCAATTCTCCTCCCGTTCTTCCTCCCTCTTACTCCCTCTGGCAGGCGGGCCAGCGGACGTGCTATACAGAGGGTGGGGGTATCAGAGCGAGGGATGAGAGCGGGGGAGAGGGAGAGAGGGGGATGGGCGACGCTGCTCCACTTTTCTGTCTGACAGAGCAGAAGGGAAGCTGCCACTCTGTCCAACAGCTCTCCACAGCATGACTTGACTTTACCCTTGCAGACGCTCACACACAACTTGCTTGAAACATTACACACACACACAACTCCGCTTTAAACACTACACACACACACACACTCTGCTTTAAAACACTATTCACACACACACTCCAAGTACGTAGACTTTAGTTTGCTTTATGCTTGTCTATGGACAGCTAGAGTTTAGGCTTAGAGTCAAATGACTTCACCTGTTCAGTTTAAATGAGGGCTGCTGGACACTGCTGGGGGTTTTGGTATAGAGCTGTTCCATGCAACAGCTTGGATGTACGGTGTAGGTTAGATTATAGCCACACAATGTCAGGATATGGGCAAACAGTATTGGCAACTAGAGTGTAGGTTAGTTGTCAGAACTTTAGAGACGTGCTACAGTCATCGCTGGACCCATAGTTTGGGTCTAAAGGGGTGAGTCTATTCTATTAGATCTAGTCTCTTGCCACTAGTGTACATGTACAAGTAGTTGTCTGTTGTGAGGGTTATATGTTTTTTCTGACAAGGAGACAGAGCAAAAGTTGACTGTTTGGCTGAGAACGCAGTTTAATTGAGGTAATATGTACATGTAGGTAGAGTTTAAAGTATTATAACAGAGTGTAGCAGCTGTGTCCGGTGGGGGGGGGGGGGGAATCCAAATGAGCTTTTCAGGAGTTATTATGGCTTGTGGGATTGAAGTTATTTAGGAGCCTCCTGGTACTAGATTTGGCGCTCCGGACCCTTGCCAATATGGTAGCAGAGAGACAGTTCTATGGGCTGGGATGGCTGAGTCTTTGACAATTTTTTAGGTCCCTTCCTCAACGCCTGGTATATAAAAGTTCCTGAATGGCAGGAAGCTTGGGCCCTGTGATGTAGCTGGGCCGTCCACACTAACCCTACTGTAGGGTCACGACTGTCTTGGTGTGCTTGGACCATTTTCGTTTGTTGGTGTGTGGACCACCAGGAACTTGAATCTCTCGACCTGCTTCACTAACAGCCCCGTCGTTGAGAATGGAGGCCGTGCTCTGTACCCATTAAACCGTGCTTGATACCATAACCATGGGCGTGGGCACCATAGGTACCTGTTCACAACGTGACTCAGCAAACACTCTCCAACACCACACCACAGCTATCTGCCATCTGCCCGGTACTGTTGGAAACCGGGATTCATCCGTGAAGAGCATACCTTTCCAGCGTTGCATTTTGGCCATCCAAATGTTATGTATTTATCCACCGAAGGTCAGGTACGACGTCAAACGCAGTCAGGCCGGTTGATGTACTGCCAAGTTCTCTAAATCGACTTGGAAGGCGGCTATATTGGTAGAGAAATTAACTTCTTAAGTATAGGGGCATATTTTTCGTTTTGGCTAAAAAAACGTTACCCATTTGAAACTGCCTATTTCTCAGCCCCCCGAAACTAAATAATGCATCATAATTGTCAGATTAGAAATAGAAAACACTTCTAAAGTTTCCAAAACTGTCAAAATATTGTCTGTGAGTTTAACAGAACTGATATTTTGCAAGCGAAAACTGAGGAAAAATCCAATTCAGGAAGTGCCTCTTTTTTTTTAAAACCTCTCTGTTTTATACATCCTACTCACCCATTTAAAGGATATCAACCCAGATTTCCTTTTTCTATTGGGCTTCCCTAAAGGTAATCAACAGCATTTAGACATAGTTTCAGGCTTTATTTTGAAAAAATGATGCGAGAAGCGATCACATTGCGTAAGTGCGATAGGTGGGGGCTCCAGAGTGAGTTTGCACAACAGGCGGCGCAATTGTTTTTCCCCGGTCCTATTGAAGCCAACACTCCGGTCTGATATATTATCGAATAGAAATTTGAAAACAACCTGAGGATTGATTCTAAAAAACGTCTTGACATGTTTCTGTGGCATATGGAATTATCTTGATTGCTCTGCGCGTTGTCTGTGACCGATCTTTCCTGTGCATTTTTTGAGCATAACGCGCCAAAGAAGAACGGAAGGTATTTTGGATATAAAAAATAATCTTATGGAACAAAAAGGAACATTTGTTTCTAAACTGGAGTTCTCTGTGAGTTGAAAACATCCGAGAGATCATCAAAAGGTAAACGATTAATTTGATTGCTTTCTGATTTTCGTGACCAAGTTACTGATGCTAAGTGTTACTTAATGTTTGTCGAGCGATTCGATAAAACTTACAACAAACGCTTGTATTGCTTTTCTGTAAAGCATAAATTTCAAAATCTAGACGACAGGTGGATTAACCAAAGGCTAACTGTGTTTTGCAATATTTGCACTTTGATTTCATGAATATGATATATTTTTAGTAATTATTATTACGTGGCGCTATGCTTTTCAGCATTGCTGTGCAATTATCCCGATACCCGTGATGGAGTGGTTCAGAAAAGTAACATTTATTTCTCTTGCAATCAGCCATTGCATGCGCGTCAAGACATCCTGTGGCATTGTTTGTCTGTGACAGACTTCAACCATTTTAGTGGCCTTTGTTGTCCTAGCATAAGGTGCAGCTGATCATGCTGTTTAATCATCTTCTTGATTATGCCAAACCTGTCAGGTGGATCGTAATTTATAATTGGCAAGGATAAATGCTCACTAGCAGGGATGTAAAACAAATTTGTGCACACAATTGAGAGCAAATAAAGCTTTTTGTGCGTATAGAAACAAGTTCTGGGATGACTTGATTTCCGCTCATGAAACATGGGACCAACACTTGACCATGTTGTGTTTTATATTATTTGTTCAGTATGTTAGAATTCCAAATTAGTTTTGTGTCACAGATCCAATATGGTGCCGCATGAAGAATAGGTGTCCAAAGTCTGCAGTAGGGCTAATCTTCGAGGATGTCAACGGCAACCAGTGTTCCTTTGCTCCTGGGATAGCTATCACACAGGAAGAGATAGCCTAATCCCTCTTAAAGAGGCTTAGGGTTAGCAATAGCCGTAGACTGGGCAGGGACAAGCGTCAGGAGCAGGGGTTGCACTGAATGCACTCATACAACAAGATGTTAGAGAGTATACAGTAACGACACCAACGTCATAACGACACCACCATCAAGACAATTTGATCAAATCAAATCAAATCAATTGTATTTGTCACAAACACATGGTTCAGCAGATTGTTAATGCGAGTGCTAGCGAAATGCTGTGCTTCTAGTTTCCCGACAATGCAAAGTAATAACCAACAAGTAACTAACCTAACAATTCCACAACTACCACCTTAATACACACAAGTGTAAAGGGTAAAGAAATATGGTACATAAAGATATAATGAATGAGTTGATGGTACAGAACGGCATAGGCAAGATGCAGTAGATAAATGGTATAGAGTTACAGTCATATACATAGAGATGAGTAATGTAGGGATGTAAACATAAAGTGGCATAGTTAAAGTGGCTAGTGATTACATTGTATTACATAAAGATGGCAAGATGCAGTAGATGATATAGAGTACCAGTATATACATATACATATGAGAATTAGTATGGTAAGGGTATGTAAACATTAATTAAGTGGCATTGTTTAAAGTGGCTAGTGATGACATTTTATAATTTCCATCAATTCCCATTATTAAAGTGGCTTGGAGTTGAGTCAGTTAATGTTTGGCAGCGGCCACTAAATGTTGTGGTGCTGTTTACAGTCTGATGGCCTTGAGATAAGAGCTGTTTTTCAAAGTCCTCTTTGTCTCAGCTGTTGATGCACCTGTACGACCCTGCCTTTTGGAATGATAGCGGCTACGAGTGAAACAGGCAGGTGCTCGGGTGGTTGTTGTACTTGATATCTGTATGGCCTTCCTTGTGACATCGAGGTGGTGTAGGTGTCCTGAGGGCAGGTAGTTTTGCCCCCGGTGATGGCGTTGTGCAGACCTCACTACCCTCTGGAGAGCCTTACGTGTGCCGTACAGGCGTGATACAGCCCGACAGGTATGCCTCTCGATTGTGCATCTGTAGAAGTGCTTGTGAGTGCTTTTGGTGAAAAACAAAGCTGAAAAATTTTCCCCCCTTCAGCTCCTTGAGGTTGAGAGGCGCTGCTGGCTCTTCTTCACCAACGCTGTCTGTGTGGTGGACGCACTTCAGTTTGTCCGTGATGTGTTACACCAGGAAACTTAAAAAAAGAGTGGGGTGCTCCTCTGCTGTTTCCTGAAGTCCCAAATCATCTCCTTTGTTTGTTGACGTTGAATGTGAGGTTATTTTCCTGACACCACAACTGCCGAGGGCGCCATCACCTCCTCCCTGTAGGCCGTCTTGTCGTTGTGGTAATCAAGCCTACCACTGTAGTGTCGTCCGCAAACTTGATGATTGAGTTGGAGGCGTGCATGGCCAGCGCAGTCGGGGTGAACAGGGAGTACAGGAGAGGGCTTCAGAACGCACCCTGTGCCCCAGTGTTGAGGAATCAGCGTGGTGTTGAGATGTGTTACCTACACTCACCACCTGGGGGCGGCCCGTCAGGAAGTCCAGGACACAGTTGCACAAGGGCGGGGTCGAGACCCAGGGTCTCGAGCTTGAATGACGGTTTGGAGGGTACTATGGTGTTAATGCTGAGCTGTAAGTCGAATGAACAGCATTCTCAACATAGGTATTCTCTTGTCCAATGGGTTAGGGCAGTGTGCCAGTGTGGTTTCGATTGCGTCGTCTGTGAGCCTAATTGGGTCGGTAAAGCAAATTGGAGTGGTCTAGGTGTTCAGGCTAGGGGTGGAGGTGATTGGTCCCTTTGACTAGTCTCTCACAAGCACCCCATGATGACGGCAAGTGAAGTGCTACGGGGCGGTAAGTCGTTAGCTCAGTTTACTTAGCTTCCTTTGGGAACAGGAACAATGTGGCCCTCTTGAAGCATGTTGGGAACAGCAGACTGGGATAAGGATTGATTGAATATGTCCTTAAACACACCAGCCAGCTGGTCTGCGGCATGCCTCTGAGGATGCTGGTGGGAATGCCCGTCTGGCCTGCAGGCCTTGCCGAGGGGTTAAACACTTTAAATGTTTCTACTCACGTCTGGCTGGCATTGAAGGAGAGCCCGCGGTTTGTAGCGGGCTGTGTAGTGGCACGTATTGGTCTCTCAAAGCGGCAAAAAAGTTTTATTTAGTCTGTCTGGGAGCAAGACATTCCTGTGCCGCGCGCGGGGCTGGTTTTCTTTTTTGTAATTCGTGATTGACTGTAGATCCCTGCCACATACCTTCTGTGTCTGAGCTGTTGAATTGCGGGACTCTACTTCTGTCCTCTATACTGGCATTGCTCTGTTCTTGATTGCCTTGACGGAGGGAATAGCTAGCCCTGTTTGTATTCGTCATGTTTCCGCGTCAACCTTGCCCTGGTTTAAAAGCAGTGGTTCGCGTCTTTCAGAGTTTCAACGCGAAATGCTGCCAATCAGTCCACGGTTTTCTGTGTTGGGAATGTTTTAATCGTTGCTGTGGGTACGACAATCGTCCATGCAACTTTCCTAATAACTCGCTCACCGATCAGTGGTATTCGTCAATTGTTGATTGTTTGGGAGCGCAATGCGGAACTATATCCAATCCATGTGATCGAAGCATGTCTAAGCGTATGGAAATCAGATTGGTCGGACCAGCGTGAACAGACCTGAGCGGCGGAGATCTTGTGTTTTGTTTCTGTTTGTAGGCTGAAGCAAACAAAATGGAGTCCCGTGGTCAGCTTTTCCGAAAGGAGGGCGGGGGAGGGCTCTATATGCGTCGAGAAGTTAAGTAATAACAATGATCCAAGGTTTTAACCAGCCCTGGTAGCACCCCAATCGATATGCTAAAGAATTTAGGGAGTTTTGTTTTTCAGATTAACTGTTAAAAATCCCCAGTACTGTTTGGGGCAGCTCATATGCAGCCACAGTGTGTTTGGTTTTCCAGTTTACATAAAGTCAGGTAAAGTTCGTTCAGGGCCATCGATGTGTTCTGCTTTGTGGGGATATATCTAGGCTGTGGATTATAATCGAATGAGAATTCTCGTTGGTAGACTAATGCGGTCGACATTTGATTGTGAAGGAATTCTAAATCAGGTGAAACAGAAAATGCACCTTTTTGAGTGGTTCCTGTATGTTTTCATTGATCAACACACTCTCGTTAATCATAAGGCATACACCCCCGCCCTCTCTTACCAACAGATGTTTTTTCTGTCGGCGCGTGCGTGAAAGAAAACAGCTGCTGCACCGACTCCGTTAGCGTTCTCTCGGAGTTAAGAGCCATGTTTCCGTTGAAGCAAAGAACGTTACAATCCTGATGTCCTCTCTGGAATGTTACCCTTGCTCGGATTTCACTCAACCTTGTTGTCAGAGACTGGACATTGGCGAGTAGTATGCATAGGGAGTGGAACGGATGTGCCCGTCTCCGACAGCCTGACCCAGAAGACGCTTCGTTGCCTTTTACGGCGATCGTTGTTTTGAGGGTCGCCGGCTGGGATCAGATCCATTGTAATTGCGGTGGAAGGCAAAACACGATCCGCTTCGGGTAGAAGTCATATTCCTGGTTGTTAACTGGTGAGTTGACAGTTGCTCTTAATTCAGTAGTTCCTCCGACTGTATGTATTTGAAAACCTTGATGATTACCTGGGGTAAACCATGTAAGGAAAAACACAAAAAAACAAAATACTGCATACGTTTCCTCGGAACGCGAAAGCGAGGCGGGCCTAAATCTCTGTCGGCGCCGGAAGTGATGATTAGACATTAATGTTATGAATCTCTAAATTATTTGAGGAGTGTATTGTCATTGGGAGCCCATGGGGCTCCTCAAGGAAATGAAATGGACATTGTTAGCAATTGATTATTCAAATGTGTTACTTCCTGCCTCTTACTCGTCGTCGAATTGTTTCAAAACTTGCCTATGTGAACAGGAGACTAAAGATGGGGCCATATATATTCCGATTTCGGTTGAACTTCTTCCTGCAGTCTAAAACAGCCAAAAGCTATTTTCAATCTGATATTTTAAACATCCTCCCCTGTGTCAAACATCCTCCCCTGTGTTAAACATCCTCCCCTGTGTTAAACATCCTCCCCTGTCTGACATTTAAGATTTCTACAATAATCAAAGTAAAACAACCAAAAACATAGTTTCAGAATGGCTTAGTTCTGAGCCTTTACATTTGCTTAAGTTATATGTTGATCATTTGATATGTTAACCCTTTATGTGGGCACAGAGAGGTTGCCTGAGCTAGGTTAATTTGAGGAAGTGAAACATGACTGACTGAGCAATGTTGCACCGTGGTCAGTTAAGGTCAAGTTGGTCCAGGATTGGCCAGATTTCACCTGGTTTACAGAATGATGCAGATGCTCACTGTTATCCAGCTACTCCATGTTTTTGGCTGGAAGCATGACCTACAGTACACTGTGATATAACATCTACATACCATGAGAAGATTAAAGGTGTTCATTTCATTTAAATCTACATTTAAATCTACATTTAAATCATTTAAATCTACATTTAAATCTACATTTAAATCATTTAAATCTACTTTTATGTTCTGGTGTGTTCTTGACGTGTTTGTGTGTGTACATCTGCCGTGTGTGTGCTTTGTTATATGTTTGTGTGTGGGCGTGTGCATAAGTGTGTGTATGTGTGTGTGTCCCAGCCAAGTCACCTGCACATCTGAGGATGTTAGGAGATGATGTGGAAACTGGCCACTAGGGGGCGACAGTGAGTGCTGTTATCTTCAAGTAGGTTTTGGTTTTGCTAAGGCGTTGTGGATGGGGATGGTGGGTGGGAACAATGCAGGAGTGGCTTCGGGTCAAGTCTCTGAATGTCCTTGAGTGGCCCAGCCAGAGCCCGGACTTGAACCCAATCGAACATCTCTGGAGAGAACTGGAAATAGCTGTGCAGCAACGCTCCCCATCCAACCTGACAGAGCTTGAGAGAATGGGAAACTCACCAAATACAGGTGTGCCAAGCTTGTAGTGTCATACCGACGAAGACTCGAGGCTGTAATCGCTGCCAATGGTGCTTCAACAAAATACTGTTTAAACGGTCTGAATACTTACGTAAATGTGATATTTACGTTTTTTATTTGTTAAAGTTTGCAAACATTTCTAAAAACCTGTTTTTGCTTTGTCAATATGGGGTAATGTGTGTAGATTGATGAGGGGAAAAATTATTTAATACATTTTATATTAAGGCTGTAACATAACAACATTTGGAATATTCAAGGGGTCTGTATATGTGTATTTGTGTGTGTGTGTGTGTGTGTGTGTGTGTATTCTTGTGTGTGTGAGTGTGTGTGAGCGTGTATTATTGTGTGTGTATGTGTGTGTATTCTTATGTGTGTGTATTCTTGTGTGTGGTCATTCTCTCTCCTCCTCACCCTCACCAGCTCCTCCGCAGCATCGCATCGGTCCTCCTTTCTCCCCTCTCTCTATCTTCTCATCCCTCTCTTCTCCCCTCTCGTCTCTCCTCCTCTTACATCCTCATCTCTCTCCTCTTCTTTCTCTTTCTCTTTCTCGTCTCTTCTCGTCTCTCTTTCTCTCGTCCTCGTCTTTCTCTCATCTCTTCCTCATCGTCTCTCCATCCCTCTCTTTTCCTTCCGGGCTCTTTTTCCTCCATCATCCTCTCCTTCTCCTTTCTCTTTTGGTACTCATCGTCTCCCTCCTACCCCCCTCACCTCTCCTCTTCTCTTCCTGTCGTCTGGGTCTCTGTCTGTCATGCTCTCTCCTCTCTCTCTCTTTGTGCTGGTTCATGGTCTCTGTCATCCCCCTCTGTGGCTGGGACATTGTCTTCTGTCTCACCTCTCGTTTGGCTGTGGGTCATCTCCATCTCTCCTCTCTCTTCTCTCTCCCTCTCCTTCTCGTCACCCTTCCATCTCTCTCCTCCTCTCATCGTCCTGTGGATGGTCAATCTCTTCTCTGTCTGGCCTGGGATCTTTCTTCTCTCCTCTCTCTTCTGCTGGGTCA
>NW_019947627.1:15734-18772 GCF_002910315.2 Salvelinus sp. IW2-2015
GCCTTACCTCCAGCTGGGTGAATTTATCCTTCATTTTCAATGAGGGGGAAGTACTCTGTGCTGGGAGGTTGACTGTCTGCTGAGGTTGCTCGTCTGTGGGGTTATATGATGATGAAGAGTTTTTGGTCTGACCCGCTTGGGGTGGGGGTATCTTTATCAAGGGAGAGCTTCTCCTGCTGGGCTAATTCTTTGATTAGGTGAAAGTCCAGCTGAAACTGTTTTGGGTTGCCTGTACCAATACGTTTCCAGACTTATAAAGATTTATATTAGCTGACTCCTCTTCCTCGTTGTCAAGAATCCTGAGTTTCCACCCTCTGTTAACCCCCCCTCTCTTAACAGAGGGTAGTGTGCTAATATAGCACTGTGCCATGCCAGGGGATGGTTTGTGTGGAAGATAAGGTTGCTGATGTTCCCATTTTTGTAATAGTCAGCAAAAAGTAGTGTTCTTGATTTTCCATAAGGAGCTTCATTTTGTGCTCTTTTCTTGCCTTGTCATTCTTCACACTAACAGGGTACAGTATTTTAATTACCTCTGAACAGCGGAGGTAGCTTCTAAGCCTCTCCCTTTGTTTGGGGTAGACTATTCGACTCTCCTGCCATTGTTGGGCTAATGTCTTTTGACACCTCTCACTTGACACGTCAGTGCTAGTTGAAGCTGTATCAAGCTTGGCAATTAGGTTTCATTCAATGCTTATAAAGTAATGTCATGTATTTTTCTTCTTGGCTTTTGGCAATAGAAATAGTTTCAGACTAAACATTACTCACTCAGTTCCAGGTTGGGTGGTGTTTTCAGGTTTCTGTTGTTTTCCAGAGAATTTGCTGTGTAATAATCCTTGGTATTTGTGAATCTTTCAGGTGATTCCGTAATTCCGTCCAAAATCAGGATGTAGGTTTTGAGTTTTGATTTAATTTAGGGTTATGTTGTAGAGGGTAGCATCCTGTATGTGTTCCTGACAAAAAAATCCAAGTTTTAACTAACTCTAATCTATATTTTTAAAGAAAATGCTGAAAAATGCAGGAGCTCATCTGATCATGACCTCTCTTCTCTCTCTCTCTCTCTCTCTCTCTTCTCTCTCTCTCTCTCTCTGTCTGTCTGTCTGTCTGTCTCTCTCTCTCTCTCTTTCTCTCTCTCTCTCGCTGGGTCATGTCTCTCTCTCTCTCTCTCTCTCTCTCTCTCTCTCTCTCTGGCTGGGTTATGTCTCTGAAGCCTCTCTCTGCTTAGGATGATGTATTTTCTGCTTCTCTCTCACATTGGTCCCTTACCTTGCCTCCAGCATCTCTCTCGGCCCTGACCCAGAACACTGGCCTGATCTGGAGGCCTGAACCCCTGTTGTCACAGACACACACACACACACACACACACACACACACACACACACACACACACACACACACACACACACACACACACACCACACACCACACCACCACCAACACCACACACACCACACACATAATAATAATACACACTCACACACACTCAACCAGAGAGAGAGAGAGGTAGGGACATGACCCAACCAGTGAGAGAAAGGGAGAGAGATGACCCAGCCAGAGAGAGAGGTGTTAACGAGGGGTGGAAACTCAGGATACTAGACAAGGAGAACTCAGCTAATATAGTCAGCTAATATAAATCTCTATAAGTCTGGAAGAGTAAGGGTACAGGGCAACCCCAAACAGTTTCAGCTGGACTTTCACCTAATCAAAGAAGTAGCCCAGCAGGAGAAGCTCTCCCTTGAGAAAGAAACCCCCACGCCGAGCAGGTCAGACCAGACTTCTTCATTCAATAACCCCACAGACAAGCCACCCCCAGCAGAAAGTCAACCTCCCAGCACAGAGTACTACCCCCTCATTGAAATGAAGGATAAAATGACCCAGCTGGAGGTAAGGCAGCTGGAGCTGAAACAGCAGGTGATTACACTCCAGTCAGCACAGACCCAGACAACAACACTCTCTTAACCAGACCCGGAGTGCTGGAGGTGGCAAGAGACATATCTGCACTCTGGACTGTGGTGAGACAACTTCAACAGGAGAAAGAGCAGGAGCAGAAGAAGAACAGAGCACTAGAGGAGAGGATCAGACTACTGGAGGAGAGGGTGAGGGGGATGGAGGAGAGGATCAGACTGCTGGAGGAGAGGGTGAGGGGGATGGCATGTGACAGAGAACAACCCATTAGAGAGGTGACCACTCCCGTAGAGAAGCCAGCAGAACAGCCCACCTCAGCTCCCGACAAAAGTCTCGACACCACAGCAGAACAGTCCACACCAGACCCTGAGCATAGCGTCGACACCACAGCAGAACAGACAAATGAAGAACCCCAAGCCCAGGGGATCTCACACCCTCTGAGCACCCACCCTGTCAGCCACCCTAATAGCCCTCCTGACAACCCCCCCACACCGACTGAGGACATACACAAGACACAGATTGTACTCCTTATGGACTCAAATGGGAAATATTTGCAAGAAAAAATACTTTTCCCAAACACAGTGTGTCTAAACTCTGGTGTCCAAACACCCAGCGCGCCCAAGACCTTCTGTCTGAGGATCAACTAGGTTCACCTAGCCACATAAAAGTACACACAGGCACAAATGACCTGAGAGCACAGCAGGAAAGGGTGGCCACAGCACTGAAGGGAGTGATTGAAAAAGCTTCTTCTACTTTCCCCAACGCACAAGTGGTTATCTCCACCCTGCTACCACAAAAAGTCTTCCACCCTGCTACCATACAGCGGGTAAACGCAAGTATTTCCCGTGACTGTGCCTCAAAACCAAATGTTTTCCTGGCCCACCACTCCACCCTGGACTTGAACAGCCTCTATGACCAGGTCCACCTCTACAAGGCAGCAGTGCCCACCTTCGCCCGGACTCTAAAGGACATCGCTCTCAAATGTAGCCCCAACACTTCACACAGGAGCAACAGATCAATAGACACCCCGCCCAGACCAGCGAGACACCTTCCCAGACCTGCGGGACCCCCCCTGGACCTACACATAGAGGACCCATGCCAAGAGGACTTACATCCAGACTACAGCACCACCAGCC
>NW_019947627.1:19403-25947 GCF_002910315.2 Salvelinus sp. IW2-2015
AATTACCGATGATCTATGCTAGAAGCACACACGCCGGCTGCTCCAGGACGTCCAATTGTAGAGAGTAGTGTGCCGTCTGTTACGAGGTACTCTGGGGCTTGTGTACCAACGTGTAGAGATTTACTGTGTAGCAGCCGGGAAGTCAAACACGTCTAACACGAGCCAAAGTCCCCCAGATACAGCAGCTGTCCTTCTGAGAGGAGAGAGAAGACACAGAACAATACTACTACTGTGTGTGTTGTCTCGGTATCACTGTCCTACCACCAGGTACTGGATGAAGCTTTGCTTTGATGAAGGCTTGGAATGTGTGGCTTTTAAACTGATAAAGAAAACATTTCACTGAACATCCATTTTCATTAAAACAGTGATTGAATACAAAGTATAAGTAATAATGTCCACTGGGAGGTGTTTTGTTTCATGGCAATTTTCTTAGTGCCACCATGGGTAGGTTCAGTAGGAGTTTCTCCTCCAAACTCATTACATCTGTCTATGGGAATCTGTCTCACCTTAACTCGAAGTGTTCTACTGGTGACCGTCTCGGTGGAAAGGACCACCATTGGACTGTGGGGAGAGGAAGTTTACATGGTTCAGAAAAAAAAAAAAAAAAAAAAAAAAGGACCCTTGACCTTGACCCACACACACACACACACACCACACACACACACACACACACACACACACACACACACAGCACACACACACACACACACACACACACACACACACACACACACCCACACACACACAACCAGCAAGGGAGCCTGCTCTCTAATGCTTCATTCTGTGATTACTTGGGCTATGTTGGTCCAGAGACCTCGCAGAGCTGAATACATGGTAGTTGTGGATCCTGCTCTCTGGCATGGAAGGTCCACTAGTTCGGGTTAACCCAGGGGTCAGAGTCAGCGGCGTATGGTAGAAATGAAAGCAGGGTTTACACCTCAGTGCAACCCATGATTAAACATCACCAGTGTTATGTGCTGATAGCATTTGAAGTTTTCCAACAAAGGCTTAAAGGCTGTGGTGTTCATTCCTGTGGATTGTGAATTGTTCCCTCCATTTTGTCCTCGTTTAACTCTGGTAGGATTGGACTATGGTGAAAGAAATGTGTTGGAAAACTAGACGGAACAACTCCTTACGTCCACCCGTCTGAGATATCTATGAAGGGGAGTCGGAACAAGGGAAGAAGGAAAGGAAGAAAAAAAATGGAATGAAATGTAGCCATATACCTTAAGAGCCTAGCTGATTACTAGGGAGAAGAATATTCTCTAAGGTCATTTTTAAATAACTCATCATCATATCAGACACATACAGTTAGGAGAGCAGGGTATGATTGCTTCACTAATCACTATATCAGGAGAAAGGATCAGGTTTGACATCACTTTAATGTTCCATTACAAATGTTAACTTTAATTCCAAATTATAACAAGAATTTACATACCTTCCGAGAACATGGAGGTGAAGTTCAATGAGGCTTCACCTATCCTCCTTCCAGTCAGCGTGACGGGGTCCACTCCTGTTGGTTGTCCTCCCGTCTGGATTGTCACAGTGAGGACACAGAGACACTGTTGTGTGACCTGATGATCTGGAGCTATCACTGCAGATCAGTTTACTTGTCTCATCCACCAGCTCCAAAGCTATCCTCACTAATGATGTTGTGAGTTCACACTGTTCCGTCAAAACGGTGAGTAGAGAGGCACCTTTTTTTTTTTTTTTATTTAACCTGTTATTTTAACCAGGTAGGCTAGTTGAGAACCCAAGTCTCATTTACAACTGTGACCTGGCAAGATAAGCAGTAGCAGTGTGAACAGACAACACAGAGTTACACATTGAGTAAACATAAACAAAGTCAATAACATGGTAGAAAAAGGAGGAAATCTATATACAATGTGTGCCAAAAGGCATGAGGTAGGCAATAAATCGGGAATATTTACAATTTTTAGCAGATTAACACTGAGTTGATAAATCATCAGAGATCATGGCAAGCAAGAGCATCCTACTGGGTGTGCAAAAGAGGCAGAAAAGTAAATAAGAAAAGGAGGCAGGTCATGGGGGGTGAGGTAGGTAATATTGGGTGGGTAGTTTACAGATGGACTTATGTACAGCGTGCAGCGACTCCGTAGCCCTGCTCGGATAGCCAGATTTTTTAAAACCTTCTTACCACGGACCCCTTTAGCGTGGATTCATTTTCCGGTAAAAAACACCGCTGAATTACATGAGCGCCAAAATAAATAAAAAATAAAAATATATTTATTTCAAAATGACAAGTTGAAAATTACCAAAACCCACAGCTTAGTTTTGTTAATCCACCTATCGTGTCAGATCGAACAATATTGCCTTACAGCGGAAAGCAATCCAAGCGTTTCGTTAGTTTATCGATCATAGACAAAATATTTAAGAACACCTAGCAGCCATGTAGATTCGGTTCACGAAAGCCAGAAAAGCATCAAAGTTAATCGCCTTACCTTTTGATATCCTATCGGATGTTATACTCACGAGACCCCAGTACACAATAAATGTTCCTTTTGTTCGAATAAGATTTTTTTGTATCATTTCAAAATATGTCCATTGTTTGCCGTTATGTTTCAGTTATATTCCCAAGCCCTAGGCAAGCTCATCAAGCTTGACGAAAATTCCAGTATTAGTATCCGTAAAGGTCGTAAAACATGTCAAACGTTTTTAATAATCAATCCTCAGGTTGTTTTTAACATCAATAATCGATAATATTTCAACCGACTGTAAACTATTCAATTACTGGAGAGAAGAAAATGTTGAGCAACCAGTGTCGCGCGCATGAACTAATGGAGGGACATCCGTCTATCCACTGACGCGTTTGATATAAATCTCGCTCATTTTTCAAATAAAAAGCTTGAACTATGTTCTAAAGACTGTTCACACCCTGAGAAAGCCCGGGAAAAGGAGAATCTGGGTGATATCCCTTTAAATGGAGGATAGGCAGGCAGGAACAGGGATTTTTTCCAAAAATAGAAGTCACCTCACTTCCAGGTTGGATTTTCTCAGGTTTTTGCCTGCAAAATCAGTTCTGTTATACTCACAGACAATATTTTAACCATTTTGGAAACTTTAGAGTGTTTTCTATCCTACTCTGTCAATTATATGCATATTCTAGCATCTGGACCTGAGAAATAGGCAGCTTACAATGGGAACGTTATTTTTCCAAACATAAAAATTCTGCCCCCTAGCTTCAAGAGGTTTTAATTAATGTCACTGTTGTGTTCAGGGAGACTGTGAAAGACAAGGACATATTTCAGTGTTAATGTTACAAATACATGATATATTGAGTTGCAAAATGCAAATGCATCTCAATATTTATTTGTATTATTTTGAAAGCGTGAAATTACTAGCTATGTTATTTTTAAGAATGAGGGGTGAGGACCTCTTTTTCTCTCTCTCTCTGCTCAGTCTCAGAAAAACGGAAGTGGTCTGAGCTGAAATAACCACTGAAAGAAGGACCAGTTGCAGACATCGACATTCATATTCATTCTTCTGTTTATATAGCTACATGTTCGGTTGCAGTTACATTTACCTCTCTAACAATTGAAATTCCCTCCATTACCAAGGTGGGATATCAGCCTTTAGAGGAAATGGTTTGATATAAGATGGAACCTTTAGTTTGTAAACACATAACAATTCTCAAATCTATAATTTCTAAGACCTTTTAGTGACATTCACAGTTATGTGCTGCTTCCATAAGCAGGAACGTGATTGGATGTCCAGTCCAGTCCTTAACAGGTATAGAACATATTGATACATATGCAGAAACATACATACAATGTGATGTTATACACAAACAGGTAGAATCTGCCTTAATATATGGACAGTTAATCAAACATTGTACTAAACAAATAGGAACAACACCAAATCACTGGTACTACCCAGCAGGGGGCACGGTGCAGCTGTCCAAGGCCTGGTGATGGGACTCCTCTCTGGGCTGGAGGGACAAGACAGAACCTATAAATACCTTTATCAGAGTAGGGTCGAATATAACTGCTGCCCATACAGAGTGTTACGCACGCCTCTGTGAAGAGGGAACGCAACTCCCTGCTACAACTCAACTCTCTGTGAAGCAAAAGAGGTATGAACTGTAGGTGCGAGAAAGGACGACAAAGGCAGAATTTACCGTTACTAGGATTTATTACCTACACGGTAATATGGGGAAAAGGGGCTGGACGGAACCAAAGGAAAGAAAGTAAATATCAAAGCTTCCCCTCTCCTATCTAACCTGCCTACCCACTACTTACCTATCTTAACACCACCTGGTGCCCTAACCAAAATACAGGGGGTGGTCCGCCCAGGTCTTACCTAGTGTGCCTAGACAGTGAATATACTACGGGTATATGTATGCCCGCGGGCCTCTTGCCTAAGCACTCCCTAGGCCTTCCCCTTCCCCCCTGGGAACAAATGAAACAGAATAACAAACAATTTCAATAATCAAAACAGTGCGTCCTATAACACATAACAGACATAACCAATCAGCTCCTCAGCAACAACCTACATAGTACATACCATATCTCTTTGAGAAACAACCAACACTATCACAATCAAATTCTCCAGCAAGGATTTCAGCCTGCCTATGATCTCTCTCTTCTCCTTCCTTCTAATGATCTCTTTCATCAAACTCTCTGCATTCCTCAGCCTTCAATGATCTCTCCCTGCTATCCTCTCTCTCTAAAATATTCAATCTCCCTCTAATCACTTCTCTTCTGAACAGAACACTGCTTTATATCTTCAGGTGGCAATGGTGATTAGAAACAGCTGTTTGACGAGGGGCGGGGTCAGCTCCAATCATCAATTAGCCTGGGTCGACCAATCAGCTGCTTGGGGAGCTGTTTCTCTGAAACACACACACTCAATATCAAACCAGAACACAGAAACTGGGGAACGTAACACAGAGACGGAAATATGCCTTACGTCACCTCACGTAAAATGTACACTACCGGTCAAAAGTTTTAGAACTGTCACATTGATATAAAGGGTCGGGAGACAGGCGCAGGAATGCTGCATATTTTTTAAATTAAGCCCAAATTACGGCGTGCTGTGTAAAGGCACGGGGACGAAGACCAAACAATCACGTTACAAAACACAGGTAGAATCCCAAAACAAAAGAGCGAGGAGTACCTCGAATAAATACACACGCGCACAATGATTAACAATGATTAACCTGTCTAGCCCCTGGTTCCGCCCCCCACATTCCACTGAAAAGGCAGCGCGAGAATTCAAAAAATATTTTTTAGAAATATTTAACTTTCACACATTAACAAGTCCAATACAGCAAATTAAAGATAAACATCTTGTGAATCCAGCCAACATGTCCAATTTTTTTTAATGTTTTACAGCGAAAACACCACGTATATTTATGTTAGCTCACCACCAAATACAAAAAAGCACAGACATTTCTTTCACAGCACAGGTAGCTTGCACAAAACCCCAAATAGAGATAGAATTAGTCACTAACCAAGAAACAACTTCATCAGATGACAGTCTTAACATGTTATACAATAAATTATGTTTGTTTCAAAAAATTTGCATATTTCAGTATAAATCATAGTTTTACATTGCAGCTACAATCACAAATAGCACCGAAGCAGCTAGAACAATTACAGAGACCAACGTGAAATACCTAAATACTCATCATAAAACATTTATGAAAAATACATGGTTACAGCAAATATTTCAGATTTTTAAGTGTTTTACAGCAAAAACACAAATAGCATATATTAGCTTACCACAATAGCCAAAACACAACCCATTTATCAGCAGCAAAAGTTAGCGATCGCAAAAAAACAGCAAAAGATATATAATTTTCTACTAACCTTGACAAACTTCATCAGTGATCAGTCCTATAACATCAGGTTATACAATAAACTTATGTTTTGTTCGAAAATTTGCATATTTAGAGCTGAAATCCGTGGTTTTATACATTGTGAAAACGTAGCAACTTTTTCCCAGAATCTCCAGATATATTCTGACACTCACCTAATCTGACCAAATAACTCATCATAAACTTTACTAAAAAATACATGTTGGATAGCAAATGAAAGATACACTAGTTCTTAATGCAATCGCCGTGTTAGAATTCTAAAAATAACTTTAGTACGACATACAGCTTACGTTATAGCGAGACAGCGCCTGCAATGAGGGCGGAAAATAGTACTAAACATTTTCCACAGAAATACGAAATAACATCATAAATGGTTCCTACTTTTGCTGAGCTTCCATCAGAATCTTGTACAAGGGGTCCATTGTCCAGAACAATCGTTGTTGGTTTTAGAATGTCCTTTTCTCCCGTCGAATGAGCAACAAAGCTAGCCAAGTGGCGCGAAGCTGTCCTTCATCACCAAACGCAGAGAACGAAAACAGCCAAAACTCCCGATAAACTTTCAAAATCTGATAAAACTATATTGAAAAACATACTTTACGATGTATATTATGACATTATCAAATAAAATCAAAGCCGAGATATTAGCCGTCTATAACGAAGCTTTTCAGAACGCAGATCCAGCCGGTTCACTTTCCCCGGCGCCTT
>NW_019947627.1:25972-36289 GCF_002910315.2 Salvelinus sp. IW2-2015
GTCCAAGGCCTGGTGATGGGACTCCTCTCTGGGCTGGAGGGACAAGACAGAACCTATAAATACCTTTATCAGAGTAGGGTCGAATATAACTGTGCCCATACAGAGTGTTACGCACGCCTCTGTGAAGAGGAACGCAACTCCCTGCTACAACTCAACTCTCTGTGAAGCAAAAGAGGTATGAACTGTAGGTGCGAGAAGGACGACAAAGGCAGAATTTACCGTTACTAGGATTTATTACCTACACGGTAATATGGGGAAAAGGGGCTGGACGGAACCAAAGGAAAAAAGTAAATACAAAGCTTCCCCTCTCCTATCTAACCTGCCTACCCACTACTTACCTATCTTAACACCACCTGGTGCCCTAACCAAATACAGGGGGTGGTCCGCCCAGGTCTTACCTAGTGTGCCTAGACAGTGAATATACTACGGGTATATGTATGCCCGCGGGCCTCTTGCCTAAGCACTCCCTAGGTGCCTTCCCCTTCCCCCCTGGGAACAAATGAAACAGAATAACAAACAATTTCAATAATCAAAACAGTGCGTCCTATAACACATAACAGACATAACCAATCAGCTCCTCAGCAACAACCTACATAGTACATACCATATCTCTTTGAGAAACAACCAACACTATCACAATCAAATTCTCCAGCAAGGATTTCAGCCTGCCTATGATCTCTCTCTCTCTCCTTCCTTCTAATGATCTCTTTCATCAAACTCTCTGCATTCCTCAGCCTTCAATGATCTCTCCCCTGCTATCCTCTCTCTCTAAAATATTCAATCTCCTCTAATCACTTCTCTTCTTAACAGAACACTGGCTTTTATATCTTCAGGTGGCAATGGTGATTAGAAACAGCTGTATCTTGACGAGGGGCGGGGGTCAGCTCCAATCATCAATTAGCCTGGGGTCGACCAATCAGCTGCTTGGGGAGCTGTTTCTCCTGAAACACACACACTCAAATACAAACCAGAACACAGAAACTGGGAACGTAACACAGAGACGGGAATATGCCTTTACGTCACCTCACGTAAAATGTACACTACCGGTCAAAAGTTTTAGAACTGTCACATTGATATAAAGGGTCGGGAGACAGGCGCAGGAATGCGTCATATTTTTAAATTAAGCCCAAATTACGGCGTGCTGTGTAAAGGCACGGGGACGAAGACCAAACAATCACGTTACAAAACACAGGTAGAATCCCAAAACAAAAGACGAGGAGTACCTCGAATAAATAACACACGCGCACAATGATTAACAATGATTAACCTGTCTACCCCTGGTCCGCCCCCCACATTCCACTGAAAAGCAGCGCGGAAATTCAAAAAATATTTTTTAGAAATATTTAACTTTCACACATTAACAAGTCCAATACAGCAAATGAAAGATAAACATCTTTGAATTCAGCCAACATGTCCAATTTTTTTTAATGTTTTACAGCGAAAACACCACGTATTTTATGTTAGCTCACCACCAAATACAAAAAAGCACAGACATTTCTTTCACAGCACAGGTAGCTTGCACAAAACCCCAAATAGAGATAGAATTAGTCACTAACAAGAAACAACTTCATCAG
This sequence comes from Salvelinus sp. IW2-2015, assembly GCF_002910315.2. Taxonomy (NCBI): domain Eukaryota; kingdom Metazoa; phylum Chordata; class Actinopteri; order Salmoniformes; family Salmonidae; genus Salvelinus; species Salvelinus sp. IW2-2015. The sequence goes on from NW_019947627.1 coordinate 27,547, forward strand.
ATGACAGTCTATAACATGTTATACAATAAATTAGTTTTGTTCAAAAAATTTGCATATTTCAGGTTAAATCATAGTTTTACATTGCAGCTACAATCACAAATAGCACCGAACAGCTAGAACAATTACAGAGACCAACGTGAAATACCTAAATACTCATCATAAAACATTTATGAAAAATACATGGTGTACAGCAAATATTTCAGATTTTTTAAGTGTTTTACAGCAAAAACACAATATAGCATATATTAGCTACCACAATAGCCACAACAACCCATTTATCAGCAGCAAAAGTTAGCGATCGCAAAAAAACAGCAAAAGATATATAATTTTTCACTAACCTTGACAAACTTCACAGATGACAGTCCTATAACATCAGGTTATACAATAAACTTATGTTTTGTTCGAAAATTTGCATATTAGAGCTGAAATCCGTGGTTTTATACATTGTGAAAACGTAGCAACTTTTCCCAGAATCTCCAGATATATTTCTGACACTCACCTAATCTGACCAAATAACTCATCATAAACTTTACTAAAAAATACATGTTGGATAGCAAATGAAAGATACACTAGTTCTTAATGCAATCGCCGTGTTAGAATTCTAAAAATAACTTTAGTACGACATACAGCTTACGTTATAGCGAGACAGCGCCTGCAATGAGGGCGGAAAATAGTACTAAACATTTTCCAAAGAAATACGAAATAACATCATAAATGGTTCCTACTTTGCTAGCTTCCATCGAATCTTGTACAAGGGGTCCATTGTCCAGAACAATCGTTGTTTGGTTTTAGAATGTCCTTTCTCCTGTCGAATGAGCAACCAAAGCTAGCCAAGTGGCGCGAAGCTGTCCTTCATCACCAAACGCAGAGAACGAAAACAGCCAAAACTCCCGATAAACTTTCAATATCTGATAAAACTATATTGAAAAAACATACTTTACGATGATATTTATGACATTTATCAAATAAAATCAAAGCCGGAGATATTAGCCGTCTATAACGAAGCTTTCAGAACGCATCCAGGGTTCCTTCCCGCGCCTTGCTGAACAAAGGAATTTTGGGTCATGTCATTCCAAGAGCTCTCGTTTGACCTCAGATCAAGCTATACACCATTTCACCTCTCACTGCCTGTTGACATCTAGTGGAAGGCGTATGAAGTGCATGATATCCATAGATTTCAAGCAAATGAATAGGAGGCCCTGGAACAGAGCCTCGATTTCAGATTTTTCACTTCCTGACAGGAAGTTTGCTGCAATAGAGTTCTGTTTTACTCACAGATATAATTCAAACGGTTTTAGAAACTTGAGAGTGTTTTCTATCCAATGTAATAAATAATTGCATATTGTACGATCTAGAATAGATTTATCCAAAGTGAAATATCCCCCTATCCAAAGAAGTTTTAACACACGGGACGAGACCCGTAATCATCGCGCAATCACAAGCACAAAAGCCCAAAACACACAGCAACAGCGCTCCAAACGCACAGCACTCCCAAACGCAACAACACTCCAAACGGACATTGTAACAATGATCGACAGCCCAATGGAAACCAAAGGGCACACTAAGTACTAATCAGTGGAATAGGGACAGATGTGTGTGATGAACGGTCTGGAGGGATCCGTGACAAGAATACCAACTCATTCAAGGGATTTTCTTTATTTTTACTATTTTTTTGTTTTTTTTGTTTTTTGCATAAAAATGAAGACAAAAAAACTATGCAATAACACATGGAATCATGTAGTAACCAAAAAACTGTAAAACAAAAATAATATATTTGAGATTCTTCAAATAGCCACCCTTTGCCTCGAAACAGCTTTGCACACTCTCGGCATTCTCTTAACCAGCTTCATGAGGTAGACACCTGGAATTCATTTCAATTAACAGGGTGTGTCTTGTTAAAGTTAATTTGTGGATTTTTTTTCCTTCTTAATGCATTTGAGCCAATCAGTTGTGTGGTGACGGTAGGGGGGATATACAGAAGATAGCCATATTGGAAAAGGCCAAGTCCATCTGATGGCAAGAAAAGCTCAAATAAGCAAAGAGAAATTACAGTCCATCATTACTTTAAAACTTCTTATGGCTGCAATCCCGTTAACGGGATGATATGACAACAGCCAGTGAAAGTGCAGGCACCAAATTCAAACAACGAAATCTCATAATTAAAATTCCTCAAACATACATCTTATACCATTTAAAGGTAATCTTGTTGTTAATCCCACCACAGTGTCGATTTCAAATAAGCTTTACAGCAAAAGCACCACAAATGATTATGTTAGGTCCACACAAAATCAGACAAACACAGTAATTTTTCCAGCCAAAGACAGAGTACACAAAAGCAGAAATAGAGTGAAATTATCACTAACCTTTGATGATCTTCATCATATGACACTCATAGACTTCATGTCCAAATATATGTTTTCGAAAAGATTTTTATATCCATAACCTCAATATCGCCATGATTCGCAATCCATATCCGAAATGCACGAGCACACGTCAAATACATAATATCATCATACACTTTGATCAAAGATACACGTTTTACATAGAATTAAAGATACACTTGTTCTTAATGCAACTGCTGTGTCAGATTTCAAAAGCTTTACGGCAAAAGCACAATATTCAATAATCTGAGAACAGCGTTCAGCCACAAAAGAAAGCATACAGTTACCCGCCAAATTGTGCAGTCAACAAAACTCATAAAAAGCATTATAAATCTTCACTTACCTTTGTCTGATCTTTGTCGCGTCGTAATGCACTGCCACACGACGACACACATATAACTGTTATAGTACTTCGTTTCAGTAGAAAACTGTTCCCATCTCCACCATTATCGTATCGAGATCGACACAATATCGCAGCTATCCTAGTTTCCTAACCGTGCAAATGGTGCTAAACCTCAATCAAGTGAGGCCAAGCGCGTTCACTAAAACGCAAAACGCAAATGTCACAAAAGTTCCCGCGTAACAGTCACAAGTAGAACACACATGTCAAACATGTAATTAATCCAATCATTGATGTTTTAACATAAATCTTTACCTACACCCGACCTACGCCAAGTATTAATTGTTCCAACCGGTGAGGCACTTACATTGACTTCACACATTGGTGATCGACCAAACAAGAGCCTCACCCTTCCACATAATAAGTGACGACCGCCGCCAGGGGTACTGCGTCAGAGAGCATGTCAGGTCCCATGAGACCTTACAGCAACCACCTATCTCATTCGGCCCCCCCCCACGCAGCCCAGTAGACGCTTTCTAGATACGAAGCATCACGACAAGTATCTAACAGACCTAGTTGACATCCGAGATCAGTAATGTAGTGGAAGCCGCAGGAAGTGCAAACTCATCCATATCCCACTGTGTATTCAATAGGGTCTTGGTTGAAAATCGACCAACCTCAGAATTCCCACTTCCTGTTTGGATTTTTTCTCTGATTTTTGCCTGCCATATGAGTTCTGTTATACTCAGACATCATTCAAACAGTTTTAGAAACTTCAGAGTGTTTTCTATCCAATACGAATAATAATATGCATATATTAGCAACTGGGACTGAGGATCAGGCAGTTTACTATGGGCACCTCTGTGCACCTTTCATCCAAGCTACTCAATACTGCCCCTGCAGCCATAAGAAGTTAAGACATGAAGGTCAGTCAATACAGAAAATTTCAAGAACTTTGAAAGTTTCTTTATAAGTGCAGTTGCAAAAACCATCAAACGCTATGATGAAACTGGCTCTCATGAGGACCGCCACAGGAAAGGAAGACCCGGAGTTAGAAGACCCGAAGTTCATTAGAGATACCAGCCTCAGAAATTGCAGCCCAAATAAATGCTTCACAGAGTTCAAGTAACAAACACATCTCAACATCAACTGTTCATCAGGCCTTCAATTGCTGCAAAGAAACCACTATTAAAGGACACCAATAAGAAGAAGACTTGCTTGCACCAAGAAACACGAGCAATGGACATTAGACCGGTGGAAATGTGTCCTTTGGTCTGGAGTCCATATTGGAGATTTTTGGTTCCAACCGCCGTGTCTTTGTGAGACGCGCTGTGGGTGAACAGATGATCTCTGCATGTGTATTTCCCACCGTAAAGCATGGAGGAGGAGGTGTTATGGGGTGGGTGTGCTTTGCAGGTGACACTGTCTGTGAATTAGTTAGAATTCAACGCACACTTAACCAGCATGGCTACCACAGCATTCTGCAGCGATACACCATCCCATCTGGTTTGGGCTTAGTGGGACAATCATTTGTGTTTCAACAGGACAATGACCCAACACACCTCCAGTCTTTGTAAGGGCTATTTGACCAAGAAGGAGAGTGATGGAGTGCTGCATCAGATGACCTGGTCTCCACAATCCCCCGACCTCAACCCAATTGAGATGGTTTCGGATGAGTTGGATGGCAGAGTGAAGGAAAAGCAGCCAACAAGTGCTCAGCACATGTGGGAACTTCTTCAAGACTGTTGGAAAAGCATTCCTCATGAAGCTGGTTGAGAGAATGCCAAGAGTGTGCAAAGCTGTCATCAATGCAAAAGGAGGCTATTTGAAGAATCTCAAATATAACATATATCTTTTTTTTATTTAAAATTGTTTTGATTACTACATGATTCCATATGTGTTATTTCATAGTTGTGACGTCTTCACTATTACTCTACAATGTAGAAAATAGTAAAAATAAAGAAAAACCCTTGAATGAGTAGGTGTTGTAAAACTTTTGACCGGTAGTGTAATTCCACATTGTAAAAACAGTGAGCATTACTAACAATGGTAGGCATAAGAACATGATTCAAACATAACATATCTGCACTTTGTCTATATTGAACTTCTGTCTGTCTCTGGACATGAACTCAAATCCAATAAAAAGCAGCTTCAGGAAAGGGAGGTCAGGGAGGAACGAGTTCTGGGATGGAGCCTGTGTTTTTGATCACTGACCTGCTTCTGTCACGGTGAGTGGCAGGTCCTGGATACGATGGCAGGGAGGCGTTCACGGTGGATCCTGGCAGTGCAGAAGGAGGACGTGGGGTAGGGACAGGCCCTGGTTACTGGGGGGACAGCTACAATCAGTCTGGGTAATTTTCTACAGTGCTAGATTAGCATCTATGAGTACGACACATGGGTGTGTGTGTGTACCGGTCATCTGCCATGCCTAAGGTGGTCCCCCATGCTGGTTGTCTCTCCTCCTTCTCCTCTTTCCCCTCTCACCTCTTCCTTTCTCTCCCTCTCTCGCCTCTCCCCTCCCTCTCCTCTTTCCCCTCTCGCCTCTCCCCTCTTCCTTTCTCTCCCTGCCCCCTATCTACCTCTCTCTGCTTTCTCCCTCTTACCCTCTTCTCCCTCCCCCACTCCCCTCTTACCCCTTCTCCCCTCTCTCTTCTCTCTCCTTCTCGCCCCTTTCTCCTCTCTAGAGTTTTATGTATCAACATGTCAATTAAAGTTGTGTGCATTAATGACTGTATTAAAAGGTGCACATCCTCGCTAGTCTGTGAGTTGAATTACCTTTCTAGAGGCTGTTTTACTGTCTTACAGACATAGTACTTTCCATCCTTTAGACATTTGGTCCTTAAAACAACTGCAAATGTCCCCTCCCAATTGTCTTGATGATTCTGTGTTCTATAAGGAATGCAGAAGACAAGAAAAAAATGCATGAGCATGATATGCAAATTTTGTGGACCAATAAATAACTATTTGAAAAATCTAAAAAAAATCCTTCCACGTTAATAACGGTTTGATATGAGAAATAATAGCTGGATAGAATATACAGTAAATCACTAAATCTTACTATCTATCCATCCATCAGACTGCTCATGAACTCTGAATGACATTTCATCATCATATGGTCCTATATAGTTTATCACATCTAAGGCAGTGGGAATAATCCTTACCAGTCAAAGGTTTGGTCACAACTACTCAGTCAAGGGTTTTTCTTTATTTTTACTATTTTCTACATTGTAGAATAATAGTGAAGACATCCAAACTATGAAATAACACACATGGAATTGTGTAGTAACCCAGAAAGTTACATTAAATACAGTGGCAAAAATGTCTAAAAACCTGTTTTCGCTTTGTCATTATGGGGTATTGTGTCTAGATTGCTGAGGATTTAAATAAAAATCTATTTTAGAATAAGGTTGTAATGTAACAAAATGTGGAACAAATCTAGGGGCCTGAATACGTTCTGAAAGCATTGTATTACATTTGAGGTTTCGTTATGACATCATCGCCTGGCGACTAAAGGCTGTAAATTATGATCCTGTGTTTAAACATGAACACAAGTGTGTTTCTGTAAGAATATTTGGGTCTCAACGGGCCCTGCAGTATTATATTATCAACTCATTTTGTCAGTAGGAGTCAGTATAATTCTCTATCTTTGGTAACCTGCTAAACAACATTTTGTAGAGGCAATTCTCACCGTGAAGCAGTTTTTTTGTTAACAAATAAATAGATTGTGATGTCTTGCCAAGGCTGAATTGCAGCGTCTACTCATAGGCACTATCCCACTACTGGAGGGCACCAGGGCTTTGGCCTGCTTCGTTTCCGACCTGGGCCAGTACACCCCTCCTTAGACAACCTGGTGGCCCTGGTCTCCCCCAGGAGAACCATATCGATACCAAACTCAGTGAGGATACCTGTTCAACATAACGCACAACAGCCCAGAGCTCCTCAGCTCACTCGATCCACCAACCTCAACCTCCCAGGGACTTGGTTACTGTCACACGCCACCGTACCCGGAGAGAAACCCAGCTGCAGCTCAAACTGATAAAGGGAGTGTGTGACGTCATTTGGAAAGAAGCTGTCGGCTGCAGTCCTTTTGTTGCGTTGTGGGAAGAACACCAACGTGTTGCTGACTAGCTTGTAAGACATTAAATTAGGCCAATGCATCCATGCTTTACCATACATTGTAGAAGTGTACAGAAAACGCATGTATCGAACAACGAGTTTTAAATATAGTATTTGTTTATTGAAAAACTGTTTCAGAAATATATGAAAATGTTTAGAAAAAGCATTGTGCTCCTTTTAAGTCTGTCTAGGCAAAGAAATGCTTATTAAACGAAACCAATGAACTTCATTCACAGAAAAAATAAAAGAATACGTATCATAGACATCAACCTTTGTTTCATTGATATCTTCACCCCTACTGCATGCAAGAAAATGAAGGTGTTTAAAATATACTAAAAGATGAGAATACAACTAATTAATACATCTTCCAAACAATGTGATATCTTAGATGAACATCAATTATAAAACATTTATCTGTTCCTCTGTTACTGAATCAATAAAGCTCAGACAGTTTGAAAGTCTTAGTCCAGCACAGGGAGAAGAGGCCCAGCGAGATGGTCGACGGAAAGTACTCGTGTCTGGCCAACCCATCGTCGCACTGCTTGGGGTAGACCTCGCTGAAACTGGTTGAGTAAGAGGGTCCGAACAATCTCAGGCGGAGGACGGGTCTCCGGTCGCAACCATTTCGTGCAGGTGAATCAAGTCGAACATCTGTGTTCGGGGAGGTTGCCCTGATCGGTTAGGACACTGGTGAGCGGTCGTGTGCCTCACGGTATCGGTCACTCCCGTTCTAGCCATAATCTCTCCTTTAGTTTATCGTAATCCTGTGCATTTTCAACTCCAGTCGAATACCGCTTTTTGAGGCGTCCCCTGCCAGTATGTGCAGAAAGCCTGCCCATTCTTCTTTCGGGCCAGTTCTCCCTCTCTGCAGTCCTTTCGAAGGTGGTAAGATATGCTTCCACATCATCCTGTGCTGTCCATTTTTTGAAGAAAAAAATTCCTCTGGCCTCTGGGTATTTGCAGCTGGTAATTGAGCCCCAATTTGGTCCGCAGCCCCTTTAGCCTTCTCTTACTCCCGGGTGTTTCTCTCTTTGCTCTTCTCTGAGCAGTGGTTGTGGGTGCTGGACTGCAACGTGGTCCTGATACATTCGCATTGCATCCTGAATGAGCTATTTGTGAGCTTTAGTTGCCTCTTGTTTGGGTGGCCGCGCGTTGTAACAGGCCTGTATGGCTCCTCCATACTCATTATCCTGAGAACTGTCCTAACCAACAAAGCCACAAAAAAAAACCTGACTCCCCTTGGGAAGTGCTACTGAACTTTTATTTTCTACCTAACCAGCGGAATGGTTTAGTCATATATGCATTCTCCAGCAGTGTGGCAAACCTCTTCAAGGTTATGAGCGTTTGTCACAAATTAAGTTGGGAAACTGTCACCAAATTACCCCAGAATGAGAGTTATTTCGAACGAGGACAGTACCTGTGTGTTTGTTTCTCCGTCCTGGGTCCCACCCAGGTTGTAGGCAAGGTCAAGGATAGTAGGCTACGGTACAAGAAGTCGAGTTCGTTGGTAGGTCCAAACAGCCCACAGGTCAGTCCAAAACAGTCCAGCTCATACACAGTAAATCCAGCCAAAATCTATTGTCTCTTTCTCTACGGTTCATAGATCCTTCCAGCCCTCTCTTCCTCTTCTGGTTTTTCTCTGACCCTTTATCCGTGTGTGGCTCCACCTTCTTAAAGTGTCCCCGTTGCTTCTGGACTTGTAGTTTTGGTCAGTCTGCCATTTTGTGATCTGTAGTTCTGTCGGAGGGTAGGCCATTTTGAGTGATCGGGGCAGAGCCCGTTTATTAAGTTTTGCTCTCACATATCTGCCATTTATATCACTCGACACCTTCTTTGCCACACTACACAACCAGTTGTGCTGCTTCTATAAGCTGGTATAGGAATATTTATTTTATTTAACCTTTAA
>NW_019947627.1:40422-41849 GCF_002910315.2 Salvelinus sp. IW2-2015
ATCGTATGAATTATGAATGCATAATAATGAGCCATAATGAATCATAATAATGAATCGCAATGAATCATAATGAATAATATAATGAATTGTCATAATGAATCATAATAATGAGCCATAATAAATCATCATAATGAATATAATAATGAACTACAATGAATCGTCATAATGAATCTTATTAAATGAATCATATGAATCAAATAATTAATCATAATAATGAACCAATGATCGTCGAAATATAATCTATATAATGAATCATAATAATGAACCACAATGAATTGTGAATGAATATAGTGAATCATAGTAATGAGCCTAATGAAATAATCATAATGAATCGTAATAATGAACAACAACGAATCATCGTAATGAATCATGAATCATAATAATGAGCCATAATGAATCATAATAATGAATCGCAATGAATAATAATAATGAATTGTCATAATGAATCATAATAATGAGCCATAATAAATCATCATAATGAATCATAATAATGAACCACAATGAATCGTCATAATGAATCTATATAATGAATCATAATGAATCATAATAATGAACCACAAGGAATCATCATAGTGAATAATTATACTGAATCATAATGAATGAATCATAATGAATCATACTAATGAACCATCACATCCACATGATACAGGCATCACATCCACATGTTACAGGCATCACAAAACTAGGTTTATAACAGAGTTGACTTGAATACCTCTGGACCTCAGGAGAATACTAGATGTATATCTGTTCCGTATCTACCGGTACCGTACGTTCCCCACTGCTATGGAAACGGTTCTAATACACCGCTTTTCTGTAACCGTAGTGATGCTGCTGAATGGTCGGTGTATTTGTCCACAGGCAGAGACCAGACAGTAGATAACTTCCTCCTATGAGAGACATGAGGCTACTATTGACTTGTCATGTTGCTCTGTAATAGCACATCTTAAGGCCAAAGAGGTCATCATTTGGGAGGTAAACAAACAGCATCCCCAGTCCCCACACCAGCTGCCACGATAACACAGTGGTCATAAGCTGAGCTGGGTTCCAAGTGATACCCTGTACCCTTTATAGTGCACTGCTCTTGACCAGAGAGTATAGCTCGTGGTCGTCTAACCTGAGCTGCAGAGACTAGAGACTGGTCTCTTTCCACTCTTCATTCATCCACTGTGGTTGGAGTGCCAGGTAACAGCAGTGTTACTTTCCCTGTGGTACGTAACCCTTCACAGGCTTTCCAGTGAATCCTCTCCTCTGCTCTCCTCTCCTCTCCTCCTCTCCTCCTCTCCTCCTCTCCTCTCCTTCTCCTCTCCTCTCCTCTGCTCTCCTCTCCTCCTCTCCTCTCCTCCCCTCCTCTCCTCTCCTCCCCTCTCCTCCTTTTCCCCCGAAACTGACTCGACAACTGGCCCTAACCTCATTTTTCTACCAGATCT
>NW_019947627.1:42033-51824 GCF_002910315.2 Salvelinus sp. IW2-2015
TCCTGGTGTCTGTTAGTGTCTAGTCATTATATCTCTACAGTACCAACTCCCTGGTGTCTGTTATGTCTAGTCTATATATCTAACAGTACCAACTCTCTGGTGTCTGTTAGTTCTACGTCATAGTATGCTCTACAGTACGATCCCCTGGTGTCCTGTGTAGTGTCTATCATTATAACTCTACAGTACCATCTCCCTGGTTCTGTTAGTGTCTAGTCATTATATCTCTACAGTACATCTCCCTGGTGTCTGTTAGTGTCTAGTCATTATATCCTACACGTACCATCTCTCTGGTGTCTGTTAGTGTCTAGTCATTATATCTCTACAGTACCATCTCCCTGGTGTCTGTTAGTGTCTAGTCCATTATATCTGTACAGTACCATCTCTCTGGTGTCTGGTAGTGTCTAGTCATTATATCTCTACAGTACCATCTCCCTGGTGTCTGTTAGTGTCAGTCATTATATCTCTACAGTACCATTCTCCTGGTGTCTGTTAGTGTCTAGTCATTATAATTCTACAGTACATCTCCCTGTGTCTGTGTTAGTGTCTAGTCATTATATCTCTAAAGTACCATCTCCTGGTTGTCGTTAGTGTCTAGTTAATATATCTCTACAGTACCATCTCTCTGGTGTCTGTTAGTGCTCTAGTCATTATATATTCAGTACCATCTCCCTGGTGTCTGTTAGTGTCTAGTTAATATATCTCTACAGTACCATCTCCCTGGTGTCTGTTAGTGTTCTAGTCATTATATCTCTACAGACCATCTCTCTGGTTGTTAGTGTCTAGTCATTATATCTCTACAGTACATCTCCCTGGTGGTCTGTTAGTGTCTAGTTAATATCTCTACAGTACCATCTCCCTGGTGTCTGTTAGAGGTGTAACTCACCTTGTGGGTCTGAGTCCTCCAGACTGCATGTTCTCCTGGACCGTCGCCACTCTCCGGGCTTGCCCCCGACATCACCATGCTGGTTCCCACACATGGAGCTACTTCCACCTCCAGACATCGTGCTCATCATACTGTCACTGGACAGGGACCTCGCCGGCCCACCATCCCTCTCCTCCACCAACCCACTAGGAAGGAGAGAGAGGGGAAAAGAGCCGACACGGAGAGACAGAGAGACGAGAGACAGGACCAAGAAGAAGAGGAGGATAGAAAGAGGACAATGTGAGAGAGAGAGAGCAACAACATGGTAAGGAAGCAAAGTCGATCAGTGTGGAGATGTGTTTAAAGGTCAATTACATCAGGAACCAGGTCACAGGAGAGGAGAGGAGAGGAGAGGAGAGGAGAGAGAGGAGAGGAGAGGAGAGGAGAGGAGAGGAGAGGAGAGGAGAGGAAGGAGAGGAGAAGAGGAGAGGAGAGGAGAGGAGAGGAGAGGAGAGACAAGAGACCCATACAGGTAGATTTGGTAGAGACAGAACAGACAGACAGGTAGATCTGGTGAGAGAGAACAGGACAGAAGGCAGCATCTGGTAAGACAGAACAGACAGACAGTATTCTGGTAGAGACAGAACAGACAGACAGGTAGATCTGGTAGAGACAGAACAACAGCAGGTGAGATGGTACTGTAGAGATATAATGACTAGACACTAACAGACACCAAGGAGATGGTATCTTCTGTTGATGTTACGGGTCACAAGGTTACTAGCGTTTCTCTCATCTCGAGTCAGTAGAGTTGGGGGGAGGGTGAGAGTATCAATTAATCATTCAATCAAATGTATTTATATAGCCCTTCTTACATCAGCTGATGTCACAAAGTGCTGTACAGAAACCCAGCCTAAAACCCCAAACAGCAAGCAATGCAGGTGTAGAAGCACGGTGGCTAGGGAAAAACTCCCTAGAAAGGCCAGAACCTAGGAAGAAACCTAGAGAGGAACCAGGCTCTGAGGGGTGGCCAGTGGAGATTATAGGAGTACATGGCCATTAAGGACAGATTGTTCTTCAAGATGTTCATAGATGACCAGCAGGGTCACTCAGAGGTCGTGACAGCAGCACAACCAGGTGGACCGGGGACAGCCAGGAGTCATCAGGACAGGTAGTCCTAAGGCATGATCCTAGGGCTCAGATCCTCCGGGTTGGGAGAGAGAGATTTACAGGGAGCATACTTAAATTCACACAAGACACCAAACAAGACAGGAACATTTTACCAGATATACCAGACTGACCCTAGCCCACCGGCACATAGACTATTGCAGCATAGATACTGGAGGAGGGAGGTAGAGAGTAGGAGGAAGGACGGGCAAAACGAGCAGGTTCATTTAGCTTCTCTTCCCTCTTTCGTTTCGCACCTCCCTTCTTTCTCGCACCTCCATCCTTGTATGATTTCTCTCTCTCCTTCAATACCTCCTCCCCTCTCTCTCTTTGCCCTCTGGCTATGATTGGATTCTATTTCCAGGACGCTATAAGTGTTTGTCTCTTGTGTCGGTGTCTCTTGTGTCGGTGTCTCTTGTGTCGGTGTCTCTTGTGTCGGTGTATCTTGTGTCTCTTGTGTCTCTTGTGTCTCTTGTGTCGGTGTCTCTTGTGTCTGTGTCTCTTGTGTTGGTGTCTCTTGTGTCGGTGTATCTTGTGTTGGTGTCTCTTGTGTCGGTGTATCTTGTGTTGGTGTCTCTTGTGTTGGTGCGTCGTGTGTCTCTTGTTTCGGTGTCTCTTGTGTTGTTGTCTCTTGTGTCGGTGTCTCTTGTGTTGTTGTCTCTTGTGTTGGTGTCTATTGTGTCTCTTGTGTTGTTGTCTCTTGTGTTGGTGTCTCTTGTGTCTCTTGTGTTGGTGTCTCTTGTGTTGGTGTCTCTTGTGTCTCTTGTGTTGGTGCCTCTTGTGTTGGTGTCGCTTGTGTCTCTTGTGTTGGTGTCTCTTGTGTCTCTTGTGTCGCTTGTGTCTCTTGTGTTTGTGTCTCATTTAGCTTCTCTTCCCTCTTTCGTTTTGCACCTCCCTTCTTTCTCACACCTCCATCCTTGTATGATTTCTCTCTCTCCTTCAATACCTCCTCCCATCTTTCTCTCTTTGCCCTCTGGCTATGATTGGATTCTATTTCCAGGACGCTATAAGTGTCTGTCTCTTGTGTCGGTGTTTCTTGTGTCGGTGTCTTGTGTGTCGGTGTCTTTTGTGTCTCTTGTGTTGGTGTCTCTTCTGTTGGTGTCTCTTGTATAGTTGCCTCTTGTGTCTCTTGTGTCTGTGTCTCTTGTGTCTCTTGTGTTGGTGTCTCTTGTGTCGGTGTCTCTTGTGTATCTTGTGTCGGTGTCTCCTATTTTCTCTCTCTCTGTCTTTCTTCCTCCATCCTTCCTACCTCACTTTCTCTGTATTTTCTAGATCTGTCCCATCTTTCTGCCTCCTATCTTTCTGTCTTTATATAAGAGTCCATCTTCCTCAAAGTAGCCTCTTCAATTATATGATTTAGTTGACCCTTTTCACCTTGCTTTTCCCTGTTCACAAGTTAGTTCGGTTCAACGCCAAGCGGTTTAAAGGATCAGTCATAGAAAGTGACTCAAGTAAAAGTGAACGTCACCCTGTAAAATACTACTTGAGTCAAATTCTAAAAGTATTTGGTTTTAAATATATTTAATTAAGTATCAAAAGTTAATGTAAGTGCTAGAATATACTTAAGTAATAAAAGTAAAAGTATAAATCATTTCAAATTCCCTAATTTATACAAAACAGACGGCTCCATTTACTTGTTTTATTTATTTACTGATAGCCAGGGACACACTCCAACACTCAGACATAATTTACAAACGAAGCATTTGTGTTTAGTGAGTCCTCCAGATCAGAGGCAGTCGGGATGACCAGGGGTGTTCTCTTGATAAGTGTGTGAATTGGACCATTTTCCTGTCCTGCAAAGCATTCAAAATGTAATGAGTACTTTTGGGTGTCAGGGAAAATGTATGGAGTAAACTGGCATTATTTTCTTTATGAATGTAGAGAAGTAAAAGTTGTATATATATAATAAAGTAAAATATAAATAGCAAAGTACAGATAACCCCCCCAAAAAACGACTTAAGTAGTACTTTAATGTATTTTTACTTATGTACTTTGCACCACTGGTATAAAGTCATATTATAAAGCAATCTGTAAATTGCACAGTAATGGGACACAGTGTTGACCCAGTTCAGATAGCCTGGATTACACCAGGACTCTGTCAGAGAAGGGAGAGGGAAGATATATTTAGAGAGCTGGGAAATGCTTTAAAGGGGCATTTTGGGATACTTAGCTAGAAGAATACAACCACCATCTCCTAGTATTACGCTGTTTACTAAATTACTAGATATTACAGGACCTAACAAATTCATATTTACAATGACGGCCTACCAAAAGGCAAAAGGCCTCCTGCGGAGACGGGGGCCTGGGATTAAAATAAATAAATACAATATAAATATAGGATAAAACACACATCACAACAAGAGAGACCTAAGACAACAACATAGCAAGGCAGAAACACATGACAACACAGCATGGTAGCAACACAACATGACAACAACATAGTAGCATCACAACATGGTAGCAACACAACATGACAACAACATGGTAGCAGCACAACATGGTAGCAACACAACATGGTAGCAACACAACATGGTAGCAACACAACATGACAACATAGCATGGTAGCAACACAACATGGTAGCAGCACAACATGGTAGCAACACAACATGGTAGCAGCACAACATGGTAGCAACACAACATGGTAGCAGCACAACATGGTACAAACATTATTGGGAACAGACAACAGCACAAAGGGCAAGAAGGTAGAGACAACAATACATCACACAAAGCAGCCACAACTGTCAGTAAGAGTGTCCATGATTGAGTCTTTGAATGAAGAGATGGAGATAAAACTGTCCAGTTTGAGTGTTTGTTGCAGCTCGTTCCAGTCGCTAGCTGCAGCGAACTGAAAAGAGGAGCGACCCAGGGATGTGTGTGATTTGGGGACCTTTAACAGAATGTGACTGGCAGAACGGGTGTTGTTTGTGGAGGATGAGGGCTGCAGTAGATATCTTAGATAGGGGGGAGGGAGGCCTAAGAGGGTTTTATAAATAATCATCAACCAGTGGGTCTTGCGACGGGTATATAGAGATGAGCAGTTTAAAGAGGAGTAGAGAGCGCAGTGTTGTGTCCTATAAGGAGCATTGGTGGCAAATCTGACGGCCGAATGGTAAAGAACATCTAGCCGCTCGAGAGCACCCTTACCTGCCGATCTACTTAAACTAGCATGGTAGGATGGTCATCTGAATCAGGGTTAGTTTGGCAGCTGGGGTGAAAGAGGAGCGATTACGATAGAGGAAAGTCTAGATTTAACTTTAGCCTGCAGCTTTGATATGTGCTGAGAGAAGGACAGTGTAACTTCTAGCCTTACTCCCAAGTACTTGTATGAGGTGACTACCTCAAGCTCTAAACCCTCAGAGGTAGTAATCACACCTGTGGGGAGAGGGTCATTCTTCTTACCAAACCACATGACCTTTGTTTTGGAGGTGTTCAGAACAAGGTTAAGGGCAGAGAAAGCTTGTTGGACACTAAGAAATCTTTGTTGTAGAGCATTTAACACAACATCCGTGGAGGGGCCAGCTGAGTATAAGACTGTATCATCTGCATATAAATGGATGAGAGAGCTTCCTACTGCCTGAGCTATGTTGTTGATGTAAATTGAGAACAGCGTGGAGCCTAGGATTGAGCCTTGTTCCCTTGGTGGCAGGCAGTGGCTGAGACAGCAGATATTCTGACTTATACACTGCACTCTTTGAGAGAGGTAGTTAGCAAACCAGGCCAAAGACCCCTCCGAGACACCAATACTCCTTAGCCGGCCCACAAGAATGGAATGGTCTACCTTATCAAAAGCTTTGGCCAAGTCAATAAAAATAGCAGCACAACATTGCTTAGAATCAAGGGCCATGGTGACATCATTGAGGACCTTTAAGGTTGCAGTGACACATCCATAACCTGAGCGGAAACCAGATTGAATACCAGAGAGAATACTATAGACATCAAGAAAGACAGTCAGTTGATTATTGACAAGTTTTTCCAACACTTGATAAACAGGGCAAAATAGAAATAGGCCTATAACAGTTAGGATCAGCTTGATCTCCCCCTTTAAATAAAGGACGAACTGTGGCTGCCTTCCAAGCAATGGGAACCTCCCCAGAGAGGAGAGACAGGTTAAAGGTCAGAGATAGGCTTGGTGATGATAGGGGCAGATAGGCTTGGTGGTGATAGGGGCAGCAACCTTAAAGAAGAAAGGGTCTAAACCCTCTGACCCAGATGTTTTTTGGGGGTTAAGTTTCAGGAGCTCCTTTAGCACCTCAGACTCAGTGACCGCCTGCAGGGAGAAACTTTGTAGCGGGGTAGGGGGAAAAGAGGGAGGAGCATCGGGGATAGTTGCATTAGAAGGGGTGGGAGATGAGGAAATGTTGGACGAGCAAGGAGGCATGGCTGAGTCAAATAGGACTTAATGAAGTGGTGATTATAGAGATCAGCCATGTGCTCCTTGTCAGTAACAACCACCTCGTCAACATTAAGGGACATGGGCAGCTGTGAGGAGGAGGGTTTATTCTCCAGGTCTTTAACCGTTTTCCAGAACTTCTTGGGGTTAGACCCACAGAGAAAGAACTGCTCCTTAAAGTAACTAATGTTGGCCTTCCGGATAGCCTGAGTGCACTTATTTCTCATTTGCCTGAACGAGAGCCAGTCAGCCTGAGTGTGCGTGTGCCGAGCCTTTCGCCAAATGCAATTCTTGAGGAGGAGTAACTCTGCAAGATCACGGTCGAACCAGGGGCTGACCCTGTTTTTAATTCTCATTTTCTTTATGGGGGCGTAGTAATAGATATTGTAGGACATAACTGTAACTTTGCAGTAGAGGATCTTGTTCTGATATAGAGGTACTGCGAAGGGAAAGACTTAAAGAAAGAGAAAAGAGATAAAGAGTATTAGTAGCGGGAGTGGAGGAGTGGAGGAGGGGAGGAGGAGGGGAGGAGGGGGGGGGGGGGGGGGGGGGGGGGGGGGGGGGAGGAGTGGAGGAGGGGAGGTTTGGAGCGAAGAGAGGGAGGGAGGGAAGCTGTAGACTTGGTTGGCTGTGAGGAAGTCTCTAGGGGCGGAGCACGTATTTAAACGAGGAAATAGATTTAGACAGAGAAAGGAAGAGGAAGAGAGTCTGTAAAAAGTTGGGAGCAGAGAGGAGACAGAGGAGCATGGGTATCTCTCGTCAAACCATAAAGCCTTCGCCTCGAAGAGCCAATAGCGCCAGCCGCGCCGGGACGCCACAAACACCCCGACACACCCGCCTCAATGCCGGACAGACGCGCATCACCACGCCCATACGGACCGTTCAGATCCGACCAATGCCGACGCGGACCACGCCCACACTCACACGCAGGCCGCAAACCCACGGCGCCCAGACGTTCGCGGCACACACGCATCTGATGCCGCCACACCTCGCCGGGCGCAGGTTTTCACGGGAAGACAGGAGACCGAGCTTGCAGGCTCTCGCCATTGACCATCACACTGGCTGCTCCTTCTACTGCTATCTCTGCTACAGCTGTTACTGCTGCTGCCTCACCCTGCTCTCTTTCTCTCTCCTCCTCCTCCTCTCCCCTCCTCCCCGCACCATCACTCCCACTGCCTCTCACTCCTCCTCCTCCTCCTCCTCCTCTCTACCTGTTCCTCGAACTCCACCTCTCTCCCTCCCTTCCTCCCCATCCTACCCTCCTCCATCACCTCCTCCATCACCACCGGTTTCTCCCTTCTGTCCTGTACCTCCTTGTATCCTCCCCCCTCATGATTCCTTCACTATCCTCCGCTCTTGTCCATCTCCCTGTCCCCTCAACCTATCATGTCCTCTCTCTCCAAACTCTCCTGTATTCCCCTCCACCTCTTCCCACCGCTCCATTCCCCCCTCCTTCACTGCTACCCCTTCTACTCCTCCTTCTCCTCTCTCCTCCCCTCTTCTCCACCACCCTAACCTCTGCCAACCCCGGCCCTTGTCCTCCCATCGCTCCCTCCCCTCTCTGCTGCTCTGTCCTCCCAGCTTTGGCGATTCAGTAGGGGCTCTGTCCACCCTGGATCCCGTCCCCTCTGCTGGACCGCTGGCCCGGCCACGCACCCTGCTGCGCCAGCAGAGTCTCCAGCAGCCTCTCATCCACCCACCCGCCCCAAGCCTCCTCACCCACCTGCCACCCACCTCCTCCCAGAGCCTGGGTCAGATACACCAGGTTCCCCCACTGGGGCCCAGCCAGCCAGGGGGAGGATGTGGAGGAACGCAACGAGGCCCCAGGGGGGTGCGAGGGAGCCCGGCGGGGGCAGGTGCCTCACGGTACAGGGGAGGAGGAGGAAGAGGTAACCCTGGGTCCTGGGATCACATGATGGGCCAGTTGAAAAACAGAGGCCTGGATGCCAAGTCCTTCCTGTGAGTTTCTTATTTTCCTCCATCTGGGTTGGTAACTGTCTCTGTCTGGGTTGGTAACTGTCTCTGTCTGGGTTGGTAACTGTCTCTGTCTGGGTTGGTAACTGTCTCTGTCTGGGTCACACACAACACACACACACACACACACACACACAACACCACACAAACACAAACACAAACACACACAACCACACACACACAGACACCCACACAGACAGACACAGACACACACCACACAACACAAACACCACAACCAGGACACACACACACACACACACACACACACACAACACACCACACACCACACACACACACACACACACACACACACACACCACACACACACACACACACACACAACACACACACACACACAACAACACACACACACACACACACACACACACACACACACACACACACACACACAGTCTCCTCTCCTGTCAATGTCGAGTAACATCCTTCCCTGGTGTCAACAGCTCAAATCCGACACCACGTAGAGAAGCAAGACTATGTAACATCTACAACACTGTCAGTGTATTTAATAGGAGGAAATGACAACAGGCCAGTCGAAGATCACTACAACCACGGGAAAGGGAGGAAAAGAGCAGTGCCATATCCAGAGAGGCAAGAAACAGCTACACACTGAGAAATGTTGACAAGACAACCCAGACAAGACAAATGGTTTGTGTCAGAGAGTTGTGTTTAAGAAGGGAGCAGGATAGAGGAGGATCACATCCCATAGAGAGCAGAGCAACTCAGACAGTGGGGAAGCAGGAGCCGTGAGGGGAAGTGACAACAGGAGACACAGTATCTGCATCCTAACCCTATTCCTTATTTAGGGCCATAGGGCTCTGGTCTAAAGTAGTGTACTATATAGGGAATAGTGTTCTATAGGGCTCTGGTCTAAAGTAGTGCACTATATAGGGAATAGGGTTCTATAGGGCTCTGTCTAAAGTAGTGCACTATATAGGGAATAGGGTTCCATTTGGATAGACAGTTACCCACCCAGACAGAGACAGGGTTACCAAACCAGACAGAGACAGTTACAAACCAGACAGAGACAGTTACCACCCAGAAGGAGACAGTTACCCACCCGAACGAGACAGTTACCAAACCAGACAGAGACAGTTACCAACAGCAGACAGACCACAGACAGATACAGTTACCAACCCAGATAAGAGACAGTTACCAACCCAGACGAGCCAGTTACCAACCCAGACAGAGACAGTTACCAACCCAGACAGAGACACGTTACCAACCCAGACAGAGACAGTTACCAACCCACGACAGAGACAGTTTACCAACCCAGACCGAGCAGTTACCAACCCAGAAAGAGACAGTTACCAACCCAGCAGAGATAGTTACCAACCCAGACAGAGACAGTTACCAACCCAGAAGAGACAGTTAACCAACCAG
>NW_019947627.1:55141-55798 GCF_002910315.2 Salvelinus sp. IW2-2015
TGGAATTTCACCCCAGTAGATATGGGAGTTTATCAAAAATGATTTCTTTGCTAAATCTTGTGGAATCTGTGTGAACTGAGGGAAATATGTGCCTCTCTAATCATCACAGCAGCAAGATTTGTGACCTGTTGCCACAAGAAAAGGGCAACCAGTGAAGAACAAACACCATTGTAAATACAACCTATATTTATGTTTTTTTTTCTCCCTTTTCTACTTTAATTTGCACATAATTACAGCACCTGTATATAGATATGACATTTGAAATGTCTTTATTCTTTAGGAACTTTTGTGAGTGTAATGTCCACTGAAAGTGGCAAGTAACCGGAAAAATAGATCCTACAAACAATCACCATAAACGCCCACTAAATTTGCCAAAGAAAATGCAAAAGGACACAAAAAGCCATACCACCCTATAATATGGAGTATAACGACCCACACCACTCTATAATATGGAGTATAACGACCCATACCACTCTATAATATGGAGTATAACGACCCATACCACTCTATAATATGGAGTATAACGACCCACACCACTCTATAATATGGAGTATAACGACCCACCATACCACTCTATAATATGGAGTATAAACGACCCACACCACTCATAATATGGAGTATAACGACCCATACCACTCTATAATATGGAGTTAAAAA
>NW_019947627.1:61098-61163 GCF_002910315.2 Salvelinus sp. IW2-2015
ACCACTCTATAATATGGAGTATAACGACCCATACCACCCTATAATATGGAGTATAACGACCCATA
>NW_019947628.1:0-16035 GCF_002910315.2 Salvelinus sp. IW2-2015
AGAGCCGCCCGTCTGTCCCGAGCCGTCAGAGCGATAGTCAGTCAGCACGCCGCTTAGAGCCATTCGTCAGTCAGGATCTGCCAGAGCCGCCAACCAGAAACAGGATCTGCCAGAGCTCGCCAACCAGACAGGATCTCGCCAGAGCCGCCAACCAGACAGGACTGTCAGAGCCGCCAACCAGACAGGATCTCCAGAGACCGCCAACCAAGACAGACTGCCAGAGCGCCAACCAGACAGGATCTGCAGGAGCCGCCCACACACAAGACAGACGCCAGAGCCGCCACCAGACAGGATCTGCCAGAGCCGCCAACCAGACAGGATCTCCCAGACGCCAGCCAGACAGATCTGCCAGAGCCGTTAGTGACCCATGAGCGTCCATGAGCCGTTATTAGCCAGAGCAGCCAGAGCCGCTCAGCGAGCCATGAGCAGCCAGAGCGTCAGGCCTGCCATGAGCTCTCAGAGCCCGTCAGCCTCCATGAGCGTCCAGACCGTCAGCCTGCCATGAGCGTCCAGGAAGCCGTCCAGCCTAGCCATGAGCGGCCAGAGCCGTCAGCCTGCCATGAGCGTACCAGAGCCGCAGTCAGCCATGAGCTGCCCCTCATCCAAAGCGGCTCTTATTTATACAGAAACTGGCCTCTCAGTCCAGAGCTGTCTCTTGTCCGGCAAGCTGCCTTCAGTCCGGAGTTGACCCTCATCCTGACCTACCTCTCTATCCTGAGCTACCTCTCTATCCTGAGCTATCCCTCTGGTTCCTGAGCTATCCTCTAGTCCTGAGCTACCTTGTCCCGGAGCTGTCCTTATTCTGGGTTGCCCCTTAATTTTAGGTGGTTAATTGGAGTCGTGGTCATTTTGAGGAGGCTAAGGAACTGGGAGTTGACTATGGTGGGGTGGGGACCTCGTCAGAGCTCTGGCACCACGTGTTCAGATGCCCACCCAGACCCTCCCTAGACTTTGGTGCTGGTCCCCGGAGTTCTCACCTTGAGGGCGTTCATGTCACGTTCCTGACCTGTTTTCTGTTAGTTTTGTATGTTTTGTTGTCATGGACGTGCATGTGGGGGCATTTCATGTTTTGTGTTTCTATTTAAGTCTATTGTAATCAGTCTTATTATGGTTCTCAATCAGAGACAGGTGTTGACGTTGTCTTCTGATTGCAGAACCATATATAGGTGGGCTGTCACACTGTTGGTGTGGGTGGTTGTCTCCTGTGTCTGTGTTTGTTGTGCACCATACAAGGCACTGTTTCGTTCGTTCGTCATTTGTTTAGTAAAAGTACTTGTTCTCGTTCTGCGTTTTTATGTCAGTTCGACGTTCTAGTCGTCTACATTCGTTTGTTATATTTGTAATCATTTCAAGTATAGTCGTTTTTGTTCTTGTTTAATAAAATTCATTATGGCCATTCACGCCGTACAAGACCTGTACTCTATACCATCTAACCTGCCATCTTACCTATGTCGTTCGGCCATCGCTCATCCATATAATTTATATGCACATATGTTAATCATTCCTACACTTGTGATGTATAAGGTAGTTGTTGTGAAATTGTTAGATTGCTTGTCAGATTTACTGTACCGGTCGGAACTAGAAGCCAAGCATTTCACGTACACTCGCATTAACATCTCTAACCAGTGTTTGTGACCAAATAAAATGTGATTTGATTCTTGATAAACCAAGGGCAATTTCACATGCACCAGAAAACAAGGACACACCAAAAAAATATTATGAAATCCTTGCAACTGTAGCAGTGCGTAAATACCTGTCTATTTATGGGAAAAACTAGCCCTGTCTGTGGAGAGGTTAAATACCTGTCTATTATGGAAAACGCCCTGATCTGCTGGAGAGTAAATACCTGTCTATTTATGAAAACTGCCCTATCTGTGGAGAAGGTAAATACCTGTCTATTTATGGAAAACTGCCCTGATCCTGTGGAGAGGTAAATACCTGTCTATTTATGGAAAACCTGCCCTGAATCTTGTATGGAGAGGTAAATACCTGTCTTATTTTTAATGGAAAAACGTGGCCCTGATCTGGGGAGAGGTAAATACCTGATCTATTTATGGAAAAACTGCCCTGATCTTGGAAGTAGAATACCTGTCTATTGATGGAAAACTGCCCTGATCTGGGGAGATGAAATACCTGTCTAATTTATGGAAAACTGTCCATGATCTGTTGCCGAGAGGTAAAATAGCCTGAACTATTTTATGGAAAACTTCCTGATCTGCGAGAGTAAATACCGTCTATTTATGGAAAACTGCCCCTGATCTGTGGAGGTAAAAATACCTGTCTATTTATGGAAAACTGTCCTTGAAATCTGTGAGAGGTTAAATACCTGACTATTTAAAATGGGAAAAACGCCACTAATCTGTGGAGATGGTACAAACCTGTCTATTATGGAAAACGGCCCTGAAGCTGTGGGAGAGGTAAATACCTGCTCTAGTTTATGGAAAAACTGCCCTGATCTGTGAGAAGGTAAATACCTGTCTATTTATGGAAAAACTGCCCTGATCTGTGCGGTAAATAACCCTTCTATTTATGAATACTTCCCTGATCTGTGGAGAGTAAATACCTGTCTATTTATGGAAAACTGCCCTGAACTGTGGAGAAGTTAAAGACCTGTCTATTATGGTGAAAAACTGCCCTCATCTGTGAGAGGTATAATACTGTCTATTTTATGGAAAACTGCCCTGCAAACTGATGGAAATATAACACTGTCTATTTATGGAAAAACTGTCCATCGTGAGAGTAAATACCTGTCTAATTTAGAAAACTGCCCTGATCTGTGGAGAGGTAAAATACCTGTCTATTTAGGAAATAACTTGTCCTGATCTGGGAGATTGTAAATACTCTGACTATTATGGAAAAACTGCCCTGATCTGGGAGAGATTAAAATACCTGTCTATTTATGAAAACTTGCCCTGGTCTGTGGAGGTAAATACCTGTCTTATATGGAAAAACTGCCCTGAATCTGTGGAGAGGTAAATAACCTGTCCTATTGTATGGAAAAACTGCCCGCCCATGATCTGTGAGAGAAAAATACCTGTCTATTGTATGGAAAACTGCCCTGATCTGTGGAGAGGTAAATACCTGCTATTATATGGAAACATGTCCTGATCTTGGAGTAAATACCTGGCTATTATGGAAACTGCCCTGATCTGTGAGAGGCGGGGGGGGGCGGCGCGGGCTTAAATACCTGTCTATGAGGAATACTGCCCTGATCTGTGGAGAGTAAATACCTGTCTATTTTATGGATAAACTGCCCTGATCTGTGGAGATGAAATAACCTGGTATTTATGGAAAGTCTGACCCTGATCTGTGGGAGGTAAATACCTGTCTATGTATTGGAAAAACGCCCTGAATCTTGTGGAGAGGTAAACTACCTGCTTTATTATGGAAAAACTGCCCCTGATCTGTGGATGATGATAATACCTGTTATTTATGGAAACGCCCTGATCTGTGAGAGAGTAAAACCTGTCTAATTATGTGAAAACTGCCCTGATCTGTGGAGAGGTAAAATACCCTGTCTATTAGGTAAAAAACTGCCCTGATTCTATGTGCGAGAGAAATAACCTGTCTAATATGGAAAAACTGCCTGATCTGTGGAGATAAATTACCTGTTATTTAGGGAAACTGCCCTGACTATGGAGATGTAAATACCTGTCTATGTATGGAAAACTGCCCTGATGCTAGTGGAGAGGTAAATTACCTGTCCATTTATGGAAAACGCCCTGATCTGTGGAGGTAAATTACCTGTCTATTATATGGAAAACTGCCTGATCTGTGGAGAGGTAAAATACTGTCTATTTATGAAACTGCCCTGATCGTGGAGAGGTAACTATCCGTCTATTTATGAAAACTGACCCTGATCTGTGAGAGGTAAATACCGGTCTATAATGCGAAAAACTGCCCTGATCTTGGAGAGTAATACCGGTCTATTTATGGAAAAACCCCATCTGGGAGAGGAAAATACCTGCTATTTATGGATAAACTGCCTGCATCATGTGGAGGTAAAATACCGTGTTTCTATTTATGGAAACGCCCTGATCATCTCTCTCTTTTTTTTTCCACACCCTGCTCTTCTTTTTTCCGGGATTTTTTTTGTTTTTGGTTTGTTGTTTTGGGGAGAAGATGATTCAGGCATTTCCATAAGATAGACAGGTATTTACCTCCACAGATCAGGGCAGTTTTCCATAAAAATAGACAGGTTACTTTCTCCACAAGATCATGGCAGTTTTTCCAAAATAGACAGGTATTTACCTGCTCAACAGATCAGGCAGTTTTCGATAATAGACAGTGATTTACCTCCTCCACAGATTCGGGCAGTTTTCAAAATATGAACAGGTATTTACCTCTCACAAGATCAGGGCAGTTTCCATAAATAGACAGTATTATACCTCTCCACAGATCCAGGGCAGTTTTCCATAAATAGAAGGTATTTACCCTCTCACAGACAGGCAGTTTTCCATAAATAGACAGGTATTTACTCTCCACAGATCAGGGCAGTTTTCATAAATAGACAGGGTATTTACATCTCCACAAGATCAGGGCAGTTTTCGCATAATAGACAGGATATTCTACTCTCCACAGATCAGGCAGGTTTTCATAATGATAGAAGACAGGTATTTTACCTCTCCACAGATCAGGGCAGTTGTCCACAAATTAGACCAGGTATTTACCTCCCACCAGATCAGGGCATTTTCCATAATAGATCAGGTATTTACCTCTCCACAGATCAGGGCAGTTTTCCATAAATTAGAGCAGGTATTTACCTCTCCACAGATCAGGCAGTTTTCCATAATAAACAGGTTTTACCTTCAAGATCAAGGCAGTTTTCCATTAAATAGACACGGTATTTACCTCTCCACAGATCAGGGCAGTTTCTCATAAATAGACAGGTATTTACCTGCTCCACAGATCAGGGTCAGTTTTCCATAAATAACAGTATTTACCTCTCTCACAATCAGGGCGTATTCCATAAATAGGACAGGTATTAACTCTCCACAGATCAGGGCAGTTTGTCCATATACAGGATTTCTTCCACAGATCAGGGCGTCATAATAATTTACCTCCACAGATCAGGACAGTTGTCCATAAATAGACAGGTATTTACCTCTCCACAGATAGCGGCAGTTTCCATATATAGACAGGTATTTATCTTCCACAGAATCAGGGCAGTTTTCCATAAATAAAGACAGGTATTTACCTCTCCACAATCAGGGCAGCTTTTTCCATAAATAGACAAGGTATTTACTCCCCACAGACCAGGGCAGTTTTCCATAAAATAGACAGGTTTTATCTCTCCACAGATCAGGGCAGTTTTTCCATAAATAGTCAGGTAATTTACATCTCACAGATCCAGACAGTTTCCATAATAGGACAGGTATTTACCTGCTCCACAAGTATAAGGGCAGTTTTCCATAAATAGACACGGATATTTACCTCTCGCCACAGATCAGGACAGTTTTCCATAAATAGGACAGCGTATTTACTTCTCCACAGTTCAGGCAGTTTTTCCATAAATAGACAGAGTATTTACCTCTCCAAGATCAGGGCAGTTTTCCATAAATAGACAGTTATTTACTTCTCCACAGTTTCAGGCAGTTTTCCATAAATTAGACAGTTTTTCATGTATTTTACCTCTCCAAGCCGATCAGGCAGTATTCCATAAATGAACAGCTATTTACCTCCACAAGATCAGGAGCGTGATTTTCCTATAGAATAAGACAGGTATTACATCTCCACGAATCAGGGCAGTTTTCCAAAATAGGACAGGTTATTATCTCTCCCACAGAAATCAGGGCAGTTTTATCCCATAAATATGACAGTATTTACATCTCCACAGATCAGGGCAGTTTTCCATAAATGTCAGGGTATTACCTTCACACAGATCGGACAGTTTTCCATAAATAGACAGGTATTCTACTCCACAATGAATCAGGGCAGTTTCTCCCTAAATAGATCATGTATATTACCTCTCCACAGATCAGGACAGTTTTCCAGTAAATTAGTCCAGGTATTACCCCCCTCCTGTTCCCAGATCAGGACAGTTTTCTCATAAATAGACAGGTATTTACAATCTCCACAGATCAGGCAGTTTCCATAAATAGACATGGTATTTACCTCTCCACAGATAGGGCAGTTTCCATAAAATAGACAGGTTTTTACTCTCCGACAGATCAGGGAGTTTTCCATAAATAGGACATGTTATTTACCTCTCACAAGATCAGGGCAGTTTTCCATAAATAGACAGGTATTTACCTCTCCACAGATAGGGCAGTTTTTCATAATAGACAGGATAGTTTACCTCTCCACAGATCAGGGACAGTTTTCCGATAAATAACAGGTATTTACCTCTCCACAATCAGGGCATTTTCCATAATAGACAGGTATTTACCTCTCCACAGACAGGGCAGTTTTTCCATAAATAGACAGGTTTTACCACTGCACGTGTCAGGATCTATATATTTTTTTGTGTACTTGTTTTCTGGTCAGTACATTGCCCCTTGTTTATCAAATCAAAAAATCACCATTTTTATTGGTCAACAACACACGGTGGTTAGCATATTTTTTTAATGTAATTTTTAATTATGGCGAGTGTAAGGTAATGCTTGTGCTTCTAGTTCGACCGTACAGTAATATCTGACAAGCATCTAACAATTTCAACAACAACTACCTTATTACACCCAACAAGTGTAAGGAATGATTAACAATATGTGCATATAATATATGGATGAGCGATGTGTCCGAACGACATACGCGCTAAGATGCAGTAGATGGAATAGATACAGTATTGTAACGGCGTAAATGCATAATGAATTTTATTAAACAAGAACAAAAACGAATCATAACTTGAAATGATTACCAAAATAACAAAAACGAATGTAGACAACTAGAACACGAACTGCATAAAACACGCAGAACGACTGCACGAAAAAGTACTTACTACAAAACAATGACGAGGACGAACGAAACAGTCCTGTATGTGCAAACAAACACAGACATCAGGAGACAACCACCCACAAACCAAACAGTGTGAACAGCCAACTATTCATGGTTTCTCAATCAGAAGACAACGTCATACACCTGTCTCTGATTGAGATAACCATTATAAGACTGATTACAATAGGACCTAAACCATAGAATACACAAAACATAGAAAATGCCCACCCACACGTCACTCTGCCAACAAAACATACAAAATAACAAGAAAACAGGTCAGGAACGTGACATAACCCCCCCTCAGGTCGAGAACTCCCGGGCGAACCAGCACAAAGTCTAGGGGGGGGGGCGGGGCGGGCGGGAGGGGTCTGGTGGGCATCTGACCACGTGAGGCTCATGTCTGGAGAGGTCCCACCCACCAATAGTCAATCCCAGCCTCCTAGCCTCCTCAAAAATGACCACCTCCAATTTAACCCACCTAATTAAGGGGCAACACCAGGAATAAGACGGAGAGCTCCGGAACAGGTAGCGTCAGAGACAGAGGGATACGCTCAGGCAGAGGGATATGCTCAGGATGAGAGGAGCTCGGAATAGAGACGTAGCTCAGGATAGAGGGGCAACTCCGGACTGAAAGGGAGTCTCCGGACGAGAGGACAGCTCTGACTGCAGAGCAGTTCTGATAAATAGCCGCTTTGGATGAGGGGCCAGCTCATGGCTGCGACTGGAGCCTGGACGCTCTGGCAGACCACGCTCATGGCAGGCTGACGGCTCTGGACTCATGGCAGGCTGACGCTCTGGAACGCTCATGCAACGCCTGCGCTATGGCCGACGGCTCTGGACGCTCAGGCAGGCTGACGGCTCTGGCTGCTCATGGCTCGCTGACGCTCTGCGCTTCTCATTGGCTCACTAACGGCTTGACGCTCATGGCCTACACTAACGGCTTTGGCAGATTCCTGTCTGCGTGGCCGGCTCTGGGAGAGTCCTGTCTGTGTTGGCGGCTCTGGGCAGATCCTGTCGAGTTTGGCAGCTCTGGCAGATCCTGTCTGGCTGGCGCTCTGGCAACCTGTCTGGTTGGCGGCTCTGCAGATCCTGTCGGTGTTGGCGGCTTGGCGATCCTGTCTGGTTGGCGCTCTTGGCAGATCCTGTCTGGTGGCGCGTCTGGCAGATCTGTCTGGTTGCGCTCTGCAAGATCTGTTCTAGTTCGCGGCTCTGCAGATCCTGACTGACGAGTGGCTCTAGCGGCTGCCTGACCTGACTATCGGCTCTGACGGCTCGACAAGACGTGGGGCGGGCCCTCTAATGCTTGGGACTAGACGGATGGCTCAGACGGCGGCTGGGCAGACGGTGCCAGATGGCGCTGGGGAGACGGATGGCTCAGTGGCGGGCTGGGAGACGGATGGCTCAAGATGGCGCTGGGGAGCGGATGGCCTAGATCGAATGGGAGGACGGATGGCTCAGATGCGCGTGGACCGGGAGACGGATGCTCTGGCCGGATAATGCCGCATGTCGACCTGGTGCGTTGGTGCCGGAACTGGAGGCACGGGTTAAGAGACACCGACCATTCATGCTAGTGCGGGGAGCAGGACAGGGCACACGGACTCTCAAAACGTACTCTTGCCTGTGCGTGGACCGGAACTGGAAGACCGGGCTGAGGGCGACGCACATTCAGACTAGTACGGGGAAAGGAACAGTGGGTACAGGGCTCTGGAGACGCACAGGTGGCTTAGTGCGTGGGCCGGAACTGGAGCGCCGAAACTGGATACACGCATACAGGGAGAGTGCATGGAGGAGGAACAGGGCTCTGGAAACGGCACTGGTGGCTTAGTGCGTGGTGTAGGCCACTGTTCGTACTAGGCTGGGGCGGGAAGGTGGGCCGGAAATACCCGGACCGTCAGGCTACTAGGCTCTCTTGAGCATTGAGCCTGCCCAACCTTACCTGGTTGAATGCGTCCGCCGTCGCCCGACCAGTTGCGGGAG
This sequence comes from Salvelinus sp. IW2-2015, assembly GCF_002910315.2. Lineage (NCBI taxonomy): Eukaryota > Metazoa > Chordata > Actinopteri > Salmoniformes > Salmonidae > Salvelinus > Salvelinus sp. IW2-2015. The sequence goes on from NW_019947628.1 coordinate 8,911, forward strand.
GTGAATAACCCGCACCGGCTATGTAGGCGAACCGGGGACACCAAATGCGTAAGGTGGTGCCATGAATGCCGGCCCCGAGAAGAACGCACCTGGAGACACAGACGCGTTGAGCTCGGCTCTCATGACAACTGGCTCAATGCCCAATCTAAGCGCCCTACCAGTGCGGGAGGTGGGAATAACCGCACCGGGCCTCATCGCACACGTACGGAGACACCATGCGCTTCTACTGCGGTAAACACCGGTGTCTGCCCGTACTCCCGCTCTCCACGGTACAGGCATGGGAGTGGCGCAGGTCTCCTACCTGCACTTGCCACACTTACCTTTAGACCCCCCCCCCCCCAAGAATTTTTTGGGATTTCTTCTCGGGCTCTCCTGGCCAGCCGAGTACCTTCATAACTGCGGTTCTCACTCCGGTAGTCCTGCTGCTCCCTCAATCGCCTCCAGCTGTTCCATGGGAGGCGATCCCTGCCAGCCATGATGCTCCCATGTGTAGACACTTTTCCATTTAAAACGGCCTCCCCAAGTCCACGAGTCCTTTGGTTCCTCTGCTCGCATTAGTGCGCTTGGTTCTGGATTGTTTGGTGGTTCTTAACGGCGTTCCTCCTCCTCTATCCAATAACCCACGGGGAGAAGGGAGGGAGGGAGAAGAAAAGAGGAAAGGGTAGGAGGGGAAGGGGGAAAGGGGAAAGAGAAGAAGGATAGGAGTAGTGATTCGAACCAAGGTGCAGCGCGTTCGAAATGCCATAATGAATTTTATTAAACAGAACAAAACGAACTATACTTGAAAATGATTAACAAAATAAAAAACGCAATGTTCAGACAGACTAGAACGACTAACTGACATAAAAACACGCAGAACGATCTAACGAACAAGATACTACTACCCCAAAACAACAAAATGACGGAACGAACGAAACAAGTCCTGTATGGTGCCAACCACAGACCACAGGAGAACAACCACCCAAACAAACAGTGTGAACATGCCAACTATATATGGTTCTCATCAGAAGACAACGATCAAACACTGTCTCTGATTGAGAACATATTAAGGCTGATTACAATAGACCATAAACATGAGAAACACAAAACATAAGAAATAGCCCACCCACACTCACGTCCTGACCAACAAAACATACATAAAGCTAACACCGAAAACAGGTCAGGAACGTTGGACAAGTATATACATATAAGATGAGTAAGGTTAGGTATGTAAACATTATATAAACTAGCAAGGTTTAAGTGACTAGTGATACATTATTACATCCAATTATTAATTATCGTAAAGTGCGTAGAGATTTTAGTCTGTATGTTAGCCAGCGCCACTGCAATGTTAATAATGGCTTTTAAACAGTCTGAATGCTTTGAGATAGAAGCGTTTTTCAGTCTCTTCTGTCCTCTGCTTTGATGCACCTGTACTGACCTCTCCTTCTGGATGATAGCGGGGTGAAAACAGCGGCTGGCTCGGGTGGTTGTTGCTCCATGATGATCTTTTTGGCGCTTCCTGTGACTCGGTGGCTGTAAGGATTGTCCTGGAGGCATGGAGAACTCAAGTCTAGTCCTCCTCCAATTGCACTCTTATAGTGCATTACTATTGGCTCTGTCAAGTATGCATATGTGGGAAAGGGTTCCACTTGGGACAGAGCCTCCATACTGAAATCACGTTGGTCCTGGAGACGGCCTATTTGTTCATACGTGTTGTTTTTAATGATTAACCTTGAAATGCAGTGACTTAATCAGGTCCCACAGTGTTGTTGTTAATGATTAACCTTGAAATGCAGTGACTGAATCACTGAGTCACACCAGTGTTTGTTGGAAGTCTTCAAACAAATCTAGTTTGAGACAAAGAGTATTCACGTCTCGGGGCTTAAAACAAGAAAGACACCTTACCATGTCAGAAATGAGTATGAAATTATTCTATATGTTTTTCATCCCAATGACACTTTTATCATCAAGTTGACTGAACTATAATCAAAAACCATTTGGCAGAAGAAACACCGGAATTTCGGCCTAAAAAAAAGTTATATGCTTATTAATCATGAAAATATGAATAACATTCCAACCATGAGGTCACTGGGACTGCAGGAGAAAGATGTAGCAGCGATGTATTGTAAAACCCCTGGCTTTCTGCGTAAACAGGATATAACTGGTTAACTGGTTTTCTGATGCATGCTTGACATGGGGTCATGCCACTAAACTTTAACAGAATATGGTGTCTTAAGTAATGCAGAAACAAAGTTGTCCTGACATTGGAGGTGAATAAACCGTTCCCAAATGGTTTCTTCTGCAACAACCAAAGGAAACATTCATAGGCGACTGATAGGGCTTTGAACATGTTCTGGTTTTGAATTCAGGCTGCCAAGTAAGAATCCTACGCAGTCATTATTCATGTATGATGTTGGTAGAATGTTGAAGTTGGAATAGTAGTAATGATCCTACCAGGATATACATCCATGAGGATGTTGGTAGCAATATTGAAGTGGATAGTAGTAAGGACTACCCAGGGATTATTCATGATGAGTTTGGTAGAATGTTGAAGTTGGGATAGCTAGTAAGGATCCTACCAGGATTATTCATTAGGATGTTGGTAGAATATTGAAGTTGGGAAATAGTGTAAGGATCTACAAGATTATTCTGTTAGGATGTTCGGTCATTTAGAATGGTTTGCAGTTGTGGATAGGTAGTAAGGAATCCTACCAGGGATTATTGCATGTAGGATGTTGGTAGAATATGAAGTGGGATAGTAGCTAAGATCCTTACCAGAATTATTCATGTAGATGTTGTAGAATGTTAATATGGGACTGTAAGTAAAGGATCCTACCAGGGATATTCATGTAGATGTTGGTAGAATGTTGAAGTTGGATAGTAGAACGGATCCTACCAGGGTTATTCATGTATGAATGTTAGGTAGAATGTTGAAGTTGGATAGTAGTAAGGATTCCTTACCAGGGATTATTATGAGGTGGTGAGAATGTTGAATTGGATGAGTTAGTAGATATCCTACCACGGGTTATTCATGTATGATGTGGTAGAATGTTGTAGATACAGAGCACTTTCATCAGAAGGTGCTCTCTCAGCGAAAGAAAATAGTTTAAATGACTTGACATGTTCTGGTTGTGAATCAGGCTACAAGGTAAGAATCTCCCAGGGATTATTTAAAGTGTGTAGAGAAATTAAATGATTGGTGTAAATTTAGTATAGTGGAATTGACAGGAAAAACACTCAGATCTAACAGTCCATTTCAACCCGGACAGGACGCTGACAGCTCAATTTTACAACATGCGCTAACTGGGCCGTAGTCAATGAAAATTAAAAACATCATTGTTATTCGTATATTGTGAATTTACAATTTGGTTTTCTTTATTATAAGTTTCAATGACATGTTGGATTCTCTGTTTAGGTGTCAGGGCTGTAGAAAATGAGTCTTCTGGGAGAGAGAGCGAGGGGGCCCTGCCTCTAAAATATGAGTCTCCTCTGGGAACTTGACACCAAAACTAAAGAGGTGAGATTACAATTGTTTTTAAAGAACTTTATGAGAAGAGTATATCCCAAACGCTTATATCCATAATTTCTCACATTTGTGTTTTTTCATCAGAAAATTAAGTATTCTGGGTACCTTCATGGGTGTGTAACAAATATTTACTAGTTTCTAATTAATTCACAGACTTTAGTGTCTGATATTTTCTCCTAAACGGGTCATCTGAGCGCGCAGAACAACATTCAACATGATCTGCACGACTCATTACAACTTCAAGCTTAAAACACAACCAGTGAATGTTGTCCGTCTGTGCGCAGAAAAGTGGTCTGAGTTAACATTCTATCAAATTATTTAGGTATTTTTTCATTTGTGGGCTGAACATCACAGCGAACATGTATCAATCACAGCAGATGAAACTAATATTGTTACATCTCTAGATTCTCCCGTTTAATTTGATCTATAGAGCCGCGACAGGCAGTTCATAATACCCAAACGCTAGTGGTCAACAGGGAATGTTCCAATATTTTATAGAGCCCCACAGTGGTGAGTGTCATAATACCAAATACACCTAGCGGTCAAACAGGCGAAATGGTTCAATAGTTTTATAGAGCCCACAGTGGAGGTGTCATTAATACCCATAACACCTAGCCGGTCAAAACAAGGGATTGTCGCAAATAGTTTTATAGACCCACAGTGAGGTGTCATAATACCATAACACCGTAGCGGTCAAACAGGGAAATGGTTCCAATAAGTTTTATAGAGCCCCACAGTGGAAGGTGTCCATAATTACCCATAAACACCACGGTTCAAACAGGGAAATGGTTTCACAATAGTTTTATAGAGCCCCACAGTGGAGTGTTATAATACCACATGTAACACCTAGGCCGTCAAACAAGGGAAATGGTTCCAATAGTTTTTATAGTAGCACCACAGTGGCTGGTGTTATAGATACCGCATAAAACACTCAGTGGTCAAACAGGAAGTGGTTCCAACTATAGTTTTATAAGCGCCCCACCATGAGGTGTTATAGTACCCATAAACCTTGACGGTCAAACAGGAAATGGTTCAAATAGTTTTATAGAGCCCGCACAGTGGAGGTCATTATACCATCACACCTAGCGGTCGAACAGGGAAATGGTTCTCCAATAGTTTTATACGAGCCCCACAGTGGAGGTGTCATAATACCCATAACACCTAGCGGTCAAACAGGGAAAGTGGTTCCAATAGTATTTATAGAGCCCACATGGAGGTGCTCATAATACCATAACACCTAGCGGTCAAAAGGGAAAATCGGTTCCAATAGCTTTATAGAGCCCCACAGTGGATGGTGTCATTAACCCATTAACACCTAGCGGTCAAACGGGAAATGGTTCCAATAGTTTTATAGAGCCCTCCCATGGAGGTTCCATATTACCCATAACACTCGGTAGGCGGATCACTAGGAGCATGGTTCCAAATAGTTTTATAGAGCCCCACAGTGGAGTGTCTGACAGATACCATAACACCTTAGCCGGGTCAACAGGGAAATGGTTCCAATAAGTTTTATAGAGCCCCACAGTGAGGTGGTCATAATACCCATAACACCTAGGTCAAACAGGGAAATGGTTCCAATAAGTTTTATAAGCCCACAGTTGGAGGTGTCTAATACCCATAACCAACCTAGCGGTCAACAGGGAAATTCGGTTTCCAATAGTTGGTAAAGCACCCACAATGGAGTGTCATAATCCCATAACACCTAGCGGTCAAACACGGAAATGGTTCCAAATAGTTTTATAGAGCCCACAGTGAGGTGTCAAATACCCCATATAACACCTAGCGGTCAAACAGGAAATGAAATGGTTCCAATAGTTTTATAGAGCCCCACAGTGGAGGTGTCATAATACCCATAACACCTAGCGGTCAAACAGGGAAATGGTTCCAATAGTTTATCCACCATATATTTTTCCCATTGGGAATTGTAGAAACACTTAAAATAAGGGCTGTGTAGGGTGGGGTGGCGCGGCGGTTCTTGTGGGCAAATTTTGTCGTCAAACTTTGTCATCAAAGTCTGGCATTCTCTGGATTTATGGTGCTTTCAATACAACTTGGAACGCTGAAAAAAGCAAAGTCAAAAATGGCGTCATTGATCTTCAGGTCGGAGCTCTAGAAAAAGGCCAGAGTTCCCGACTTGGAATTTATAGTTGGATGACGTATTCAAGACGTATTTTCTCAATTGGAGCTAGTTTTTTTCCGAGTTCCCAGTTGTCTTGAACACACTGAAGTCTGAGATTTCCCAGTTTCCAGTTGTTTAGAACACAGCAGAAGTCACAGCATGGCCAATGTATTCAACCTTTTCTGGTCCATGGTGTTGCAGGTGAATGTTTATCCTTAAKCTTGGAAAAGACTTGGACACCCTCTCCACTGAATAGCAGGCTAGTGAATTGCTTTGTAACGCTTGCAGTTACGCACTGATTCCCTCCAAACCAACTCGTTGTTGAATTTGTGATTTCCGACATGTTGTATAATGTTTATGCCCAATGGCCGATAAGCACTGATACGTTCTATCTATAATTTCTCTTCATTTGACAAGGATTGAAGAGGATTTGCCAGTAGATTGTTGACCTGATTCATGATGATGACTGCTAGCTTGCTAGCTAGGGTTTTGAAAGTAGGATGTTGATATGATCAGTCCAATCAAAGCCACGGTAGATATAACGTGATGTTAATTTTATCTGTGGCCAATGACCTTGAGCCTTTTGGATGAGCACTTCTAATGTAACTCTATGGCAACACCCAATGGGCTTGAATTCTCCATCTCTCCCTGTAGATTTAGTGGTGACGTAGTGTCTCCATGAGTGACAGAACACTGAGCCAATCATGACGCAACTATTTATTTATAATTTCTTTTTTGACTGAATAACAGGTTGCCACTGTTCCAAAGCAGGAACTACTGATTGGCTGCATGTTCTAATATCAAGATACCTGCTGGTACCTCTTAACTGGTTAACTGGTTAGGACAGCTCATGAGGCTTTTATCCAGATACCTGCTGGTACCTCTTAGGACAGCTTATGAGGCTTTTATCCAGATACCTGCTGGTACCTCTTAACTGGTTAGAACAGCTCATGAGGTGTCCTACCCGCCATTTTTAAAAAGACAAGACAAAGCTCATTGCCTTCTTCATTCATGCAGAGACGGACAGCCTGAAGGTCTCCTCATTGATTTAGCTGGAAAGGGGAGAAATTGTGCTTTACATTGGTATTCATATTACAGTTGACCTGGAAGTATTACATTTTTAGGAGCTAAAATAAGGTCAGTTGTACGGAACAGTGCAATGTACAAATGTTTGTTAGTTATCGTTACGCTCCCACTGTCTGGTTCTCCTCTCTTCACTAGATGGACGGTAACTTTAGTGTTTAACCCCTCTGTGTCCAAGGACCAATCTTTTTAATATTATTTTCGGAGCGCCTCAAGGGTTTAATTGTTTGTAAAACTTTAGTGGAGAGCTCTCCATTTTGCCGGGTTTTAGGTATGCCTTCAGAAAGTATTCACACCCCTTGACTTTTTTGTTGTTGAGTTAAAGCCTGAATTTGCTAAAGACTATATAAAACATAATTCACTTTGACATTATGGGGTGTTGTGTGTGACCCCAAAAAATCAGAATGAATCCATT
>NW_019947628.1:16573-20730 GCF_002910315.2 Salvelinus sp. IW2-2015
ATCGGGTTTAGAATGCACTGCTAACTGAGGAATGTACAGTAATTCAAGTGTTTGTGGTACAGAGAACAGAACACTACACACACCACACACAACAACACCACAACCACACACACACACAACACACACAACACACACACCACACAACACAACACACACAGAGAGAGAGAGAGGAGAGAAGCAGACAGGACTGCTAATATTTAGCTTACGTTGATTAGACTAAATTTGTTGCATATGAACTGAAGGTTATAGAGCAACAATGTAATTATCAAACACTATGATGTAACATGTCTTCCCCAGTGATTACCCACTATTTACAACACATATGATGTAAATGTCTTCCCCAGTGATATTACCCACTTACAACACATATGATGAAATGTCTTCCCAGTGATATTACCCACTATTACACAACACATATATGTAACATGTCTTCCCCAGTGATATTACCCACTATTATCACAACACATATGATGTAACATGTCTTCCCAGTGATATTACCCACTATTATCACAACACATATGATGTAACATGTCTTCCCCAGTGATTCAACCACAAAGACCAGGGAGGTTTTCCAATGCCTCACAAAGAAGGGCACATATTGGTAGATGGGTAAAAAAAAACAGACATTGAATACACCTTGGAGCATGAGGAAGTTACTAATTACACGTTGGATTGTGTATCAATACACCCAGTCAATACAAAGATATAGGTGTACTTCCTAACTTAGTTGCCAGGGAGGAAAGAAACCACTCATTGATTTCCACATGAGGGCAATGGTGACTTTAAAACAGTTACAGAGTTTAATGGCTGTGATAGGAGTAAACTGAGGATGGATCAACAACATTGTAGTTACTCCACAATACTATCCTCATTGACAGAGTGAAAAGAAGGAAGCCCGTACAGAATAACAATATTCCAAAACATGCATCCTGTTTGCAACAACGCACTAAAGTTTACTGCAAAAAATTTGGCAAAGCAATTAACTTTGTCTTGAATACAAAGTGTTATGTTTGGGGCAAATCCAATACAACACACTACTGACTGACTACCACTCTTCATATTTTCAAGCATAGTGGTGGCTGCATCATTTACATTTAGTTATCTAGCGGACGTTCTTATCCAGTAGTGAGTCATTTAGCAGACTCTTTTACAGTAGTGAGTCATTTAGCAGACTCTTATCCAGTAGTGAGTCATTTAGTAGACGCTCTGATCCAGTAGTGAGTCATTTAGCAACGCGTCTGATCCAGTAGTGAGTCATTTAGCAGACTCTCTGATCCATGTATAGTCATTTGGCAGACCTAGCTGATCCAGTAGTGAGTCTTTTAGCAGACGCTCTTGATGCAGTAGTGAGTCATTTAGCAGGACGCTCTGATCCAGTAGTGAGTCATTTTAGCAGACGGCTCTGATCCAGCATGTTGAGTCCATTTGCAGGACGGTCATTGCTCAGTAAGTTGATCAATTTAGCAGACGGGTCTAACCAGATGAGTCATTTTAGCAGACGCTCTGATGCAGTAGTGATCCATTGCAGAAGACGCTTCCTGATCCAGCTAGTGAGTCATCTTAGCAGACGCTCGTCTGAATCCGTAGTGAGTCATTTAGCAGACGCGCTCTGATCCAGTAGTCGAGTCCATTTATGGCAGACGCTCTGATCGCTGATATAGATTGAGTCATTTTGAGCAGACGCTCTGATGCAGTAGTGAGTCATTTAGCCAGACGGTCCTGATCCAGTAAGTGAGTCATTTAGCAGACTCTTATCCAGTAGTGAGTCATTTAGCAGACTCTTATCCAGTAGTGAGTCATTTAGCAGACTCTTATCCAGTAGTGAGTCATTTAGCAGATGCTCTTATCCAGTAGTGAGTGCATGTCACGGGTTACTAGGTGTGGAAGGTAGGAGTCAGGCGCAGAGAGCAGAGGGTTCAATAATAGACTATTTATTTTCTCTGTCACAAAAACGGTCACGCCAAACACAGGGCGCAGCAACACTGACCCGCCCAAACACACAGGGCAAAACGATCCGGAGAGAAAAATACATCCAACACCGACAGTGAACACAAAATAATCCAGCACAAACCCCAGACCAGAAATCAAGAAACACAAAAGAAACAGGTGCAACTAATAATACTAAACCAACAGAAAATGGAAAAAGGGATCGGTGGCGGCTAGTAGGCCGGTGACCACGACCGCAGAGCGCCGCCCGCATACATTCCCATAATTTTTTCATACTGTTATGGTTATGCTTGTAATCGTTAATGACTGGGGAGTTTTTCAGAAAAAAACTAAAACAGAATGGAGCTAAGCACAGGCAAAATCCTAGAGGAAAACCTAATTCCGTCTGCTTTTCAACAGACACTGTAGTATTTTGTTTTTTTTATGTATTATTTCTTATGTTGTTACCCCAGGAAATCTTATTACAGAAGAACTATTTGATATATGAGCAATGTCAACTTACCAACATTACGACCAGGAATACGACTTTCTTCCTCTGTTCGAACCACCACCCAGGACAATGGACCTGATCCCAGTAGGCGACCCAAAACAACGGTGCCGCAGAAGGGGGAGACGGAGCGGTCTTCTGGTCAGGCTCCGTAGACGTGCACATCACTCACCTCTCCCGAGTATACTACTTGCCAATGTCCAGTCTCTTGACAACGGATAACAACATTGATATATACGCTGACTCGGTGAGTGAGATTATTAACAAGAGAGGGAGTTTATAAGGAAGTGCATCGGTGATGTTGTACCCACTGCGACTATTAAAACCTTCCCGAACCAGAAACCTTGGATTGATGGCAGCATTCCCGTGAAACTGAAAGCGCGAACCACTGCTTTTAACCAGGGCAAGGTGACCGGAAACATGACCGAATACAAACAGTGTAGCTATTCCCTCCGCAAGGCAATCAAACAAGCGTCAGTTTAGAGACAAAGTATTTTCGCAATTCAACTGCTCAAACACGAGACGTATGTGGCAGGGTCTACAGTCAATCACGGATTACAAAAATAAAACCGACCCTGTCGCAGACACCGATGTCTTGGTCCCAGACAAATTAAACAAATTCTTTGCTCGCTTTAAGGACAATACAGTGCCACTGACACAGCCCGCTACTAAAACCAAAACCTGTGGGCTCTCCTTCACCGTGGCCACCGTGAGTAAAACGTTTAAACGTGTTAAACCTCGCAAGGCTGCTGGCCTAGACTCAGATCATGCACAGACAAGCAGGCTGGTGTGTTCACTGACATATTCAATCAATCCTTATCCCAGTCTGCTGTTCCCACATGCTTCAAGAGGGCCACCGTTGTTCCTGTTTCCAAGAAAGCTAAGGTAACTGAACTAAATGACTATCGCTCCATAGCACTCACTTCTGTCATCATGAAGTGCTTTGAGAGACTAGTCAAGGATCATATCACCTCCACCCTACCTGATACCCTAGACCCACTCCAATTTGCTTACCGCCCCAATAGGTCACAGACGACGCAATCGCCATCACACTGCACACTGCCCTAACCCATCTGGACAAGAGGAATACCTAAGTAAGAATGCTGTTCATTGACTACAGCTCAGCATTTGACACCATAGTACCCTCCAAACTCATCATTGACCCTTGGTCTCGACACCGCCCTGTGCAACTGAGTCCTGGACTTTCTGACGGGCCGCCCCAGGTGGTGAGGGTAGGAAACAACATCTACATCCCGCTGAAACTCAACACTGGGGCCCCACAAGGGTGCGTTATCAGCCCTCTACTGTACTCCCTGTTCACCCATGACTGTGTGGCCATGCACGCCTCCAACTCAATCATCAAGTTTGCAGACAACACTGTAGTGGTAGGCTTGATCACCAACAACAACGAGACGGCCTACAGGGAGGAGGTGAGGGCCCTCGGAGTGTGGTGTCAGGAAAATAACCTCACACTCAACGTCAACAAAACAAAGGAGATGATTGTGGACTTCAGGAAACAGCAGAGGGAGCAGCCCCCTATCCACATCGACGGGACAGTAGTGGAGAAGGTGGAAAGTTTGAAGTTCCTCGGCGTACACATCACAGACAAACTGAAATGGTCCACCCACACAGACAGCGTGGTGAAGAAGGCACAACAGCGCCCTCTTCATACCTCAGGAAGGCTGAAAGAAATTGGCTTGTCACCATAGATGACTGCCACGGA
>NW_019947628.1:21391-27235 GCF_002910315.2 Salvelinus sp. IW2-2015
AGAATAGGCAAAATGTAACAGTAGTACTGTCATTGAACAACACTATGCCATGATTAGATAGTGAAAATACACATCGATTCCTGTAAACAATAAAAGCTAATTTACGAACATTTCTGAAAATAGATATATAGCATTTTGGATGAAACTATTCTTATGTTTCCCATCTGAGCTCAGAGTAGATGAGAGATGTAATGTTTGTCTCTGTTATGTTGAAGTCCAATCAAGCAGGAGAGACCAGCCTCCCCTGTACCCAGCTGTGTGTCCATGAGAGTGACCGGTCTATGAATCATCCTATAAACTTTAGAGAGGGAGACTTTTCTACTGACACAAGGTAAGAAGAATTAATGAGTCATGGTCAGTGAGTTAAACAACACTGTCTCCTGTATTTCTCCTCTCCCATTTTCCCATTTCATTTTGTTTTTTCATATCCATAGGCAAATCCTTTTGTCCATTTTCATAGTCCTAAAACAATATTAAACAAACACAACATTCCTCCGTGTGTGTGTGTGGTGTACTCTTGGACGAAGAGATGTAATCTCATGTTTTGTCCACAGAAACCAACAGGAGAGATCAGAGTCAGAGATTCTCAGTGGTCAGTCTTCCCAGAGTCATCAAACAGACCTGGCCTCCATATTCAGTGTATGTGGTCTGTTATGTACATTTGTTTTTGTTTACCTCAAGTAAAGTTGATCTGTCAATCATTCATTAATGTGTTAATGAGAAAGCATTTCTTCTTTACTTAACTTATTTACTTGATTTATTTCAGATGCTTGAAGAGAAAAACTATGAACCTTTGTGAAGAACGAGCTGAAGATGTTCAAGAGGATTCTTAGTCCAGAACTCCCAGAAGGTTTTGAGAGTCAGAAGCAGGATACAGGAAGTGGTGGATGCTGAAGATGGAGAAGCAGGAGAGCAGTGCCAGAGAGGGGGCTCTGAAGATCACACTGGCACCTCCTGAGGAAATGAACCAGAAGGAAGCTTTTGCTGACACACTGGAAAAATGTAAGAGCTGTTCTGCCTCCATGTGAAATGCGTTTTATAACATTAGAAGCTGTTAGCTAAAGTACAGCTAAGTAGCTGTGTAACTCAAATGATTTGGTAGCAGGCTGAACACAACCCTAGTGACCTCATCAAGTAGGCAGCAGGGATGTGTTGTGGTGATTCATTTAGGAGAGAGACGAGACACATTAATAATACATCAATAATACAATAAATAATATGATATCAGTTCACACCAGTTCTGTAATGCATTATGAAAAATTTACACATTATACAGTCAGTTAATAGAATACATTATTAATAATGTTAAACTTTATAACAGTCCTAAATACTGTAAGGCATAAAACAGACGTAATATTAATATCTCTGTGTTATTTCTTCGTAGATGAGCTTGCTGTGATTTGCCAAGTGAACTCAAGTTCTAATCTAAGAAGAAGTTTCAATGTGTTTTGAGGGGATGCGCGCTAAACAGGAACCAACACTTCTCATAAGATCTTACACAGAGCTCTACATCACAAGAGGGTGGAACAGGAGAGGTTATAATGAACATGAGCGCTGAGACAGATTGAGACAAACAGGAAACAACAAAGACCAGAAGACTGCAATCAAATGTACGACATCTTCAAACCCTTTAATGACAAGACAAACCTATCAGAACTGTCGCTGACAAAGGGAGTCGGCTGGCATTGGAAAAAGCAGTCTCTGTGCAGAAGTTCACATTCTGGATTGGGCTGAAGGAAAGCAAATCAGGATGTCCAATTTGTATTTTCCTTCTTTGTCGGAGCTGATTTGGATGAAAGGGGAAAAACACACTTTCATTAAACTTCTCAATCACTTCTCATGAAACCAAACAAATCAGGATCTTCCATCTCCAACAAGTACAAAGTTCTGTTCATCTTTGAATGGTCTGGATGAGTGCCGACTGCCCCAGACTTCAGAATAAAAGATCTGCTGTGACGTCACAGAGTCAAGCCTAGGGATGTTCTGCTGACAATCTCATCAAGGGGAAAATACTGCTTCCCTCTGCTCTCCTCGGATAGACTACCGACCTGCAGCAGCAATAAGATCCTTCAGGGTGTGTTGACCAGGTGACAGAGGTTACGAGGGTTTCAATGACCCAGAAAGGAGGAGTACTTTCAGGAAGCGATTCAGTGATGAGGACTGGCCAGCAGAATCATCTCACACATAAAGACATCAAGGATCGACATCATGTGGCCCAACATTCCATCTTCTGCTTGGATTTCTGACACAGTCCTTGACACTCTGGAAGCAGAAGAGAGAAGAGATGCGCCAAGACTCTGACTGAGATGTACACACACCTTGTGGTGTCTTCATACCAAACAGAAGAATGAAAGTATCTTGGGAAAGAAGCAGACAGGTCCACACTGGAATAAGAGAGCATTCTGTCACTGGGAAAACTGGCTTTTCAACAGCTTGTGAAGGGCATCTGATTTTCTATGAAGGAACCTGAAGAGGCTTGCATTGATGTCAATGAAGCCATGTAACTCAGGAATGTGGGCACACAGCTCTTTAAGAGGAATGGGGGCTGTACCAAGGGACAAGGTGTACTGCTTTTGTTCATCTGAGCATTCAGGAGTTTCTGGTGCTTGTATATGTGTTCCTCTCATTCTCAACAACAATGAGAATCTAAATGGAATGATCTCAATCAATGTCAGCCCACTTTACTGCGCTGTTTCAGAGACAAGCCTAAAGTTTACTGTCTACAAGAGTGCTGTGGATAAAGCCTTACAAAGTGAGACGGGAAACTGGACTTTTTCTCGCTTGCCTTCTGGGTCGAGTAATTACTACTTTAGTAAGGAATTACACATTATTCAGTACTACTGCAGTTGCTACATAATCCCAATAGATGGCAGCATAATGCCACAAATGACATTTCAGAAGATTAGTTTAGTTTCCTCCCTGGATACACCACCACTCCCCCTCACAGGAAAACTCCTGTGTGCTTCTTTCTGTCCCTTTCCACACTGCTAACGCAAGAGGAAGGACTGAAAAAGCATTTAACAGATTACTGTGAAGTAATATAATGATGATTCATGTTTATTATTACCTGTTTTTATGCTCATGTTTTGAAATTATACCTCATTACTATAACGATTATCAATAAGCCTGAACATTAATTGTCACCTCTGGTTGAGAAAAACGTATTTTCCCAGTACATTCATTGGTAATACTACGAAACTGGGCTCCATGGCAGATGCAATTAACTAGTTTTCATCAGAAAAATACGTTGTTAAAAACGTAATGTGTCCAGCCTACTTGAGGCACCCCGAAAATAATTTTCAAAAGTTTGGTCCTTGGACACAGAGGGGTTAAACACTAAAGTTACCGTCCATCTAGTGATGAGAGGAGTACCGGATAGAGGTAGCTAGTATCAGTCAACGAGAGAGGGAGGATAACTAGAATGCTGCTGGTATAGTAGGTAGCTAGCTTACCGAGCTGTACCGACTAGCTTGGATAACTAGGATGCTGCTGGTATAGTAGCTAGCTAGCTTACCGAGCTGTACCGACTAGCTTGGATAACTAGGATGCTGCTGGTAGAGTAGCTAGCTGGCTTACCGAGCTGTACCGACTAGCTTGGATAACTAGGATGCTGCTGGTAGAGTAGCTAGCTAGCTTACCTAGCTGTACTGACTAGCTTGGATAACTAGCAGGTCGTTCGTCTGTACCTCGTCTCGATGATGATGATGAATCCGGTGAACGACAAATTGAAATAAGGATAGAGAGTGAAAAGGATCTGGCTACACTCATACTGTCCCTGACCATTAATAAATGCTTCTACACCTGCATTGCTTGCTCTTTGGGGGTTTTAGGCTGGGTTTCTGTACAGCACTTCGAGATATTAGTTGATGTACGAAGGGCTATATAAAATAAACTTGATTGATTGATATTAAGGAAGTGATAGAAGCCTTTTTGGTTCTATAAGGAACCTTCTTTTCTAAGACTGTATAATAAACACGTTTTTCTTTTGATTATTTAATTATCAACATCATGTTATTTCAAGTTCTCCCTTTGGAGCACAACATCACGTTGTTAAATAATTATCCTAAATTGGACATGGCTATAAATTGGGCAATTGAAGGCATCTAGGGCGTAATATGTGTTGGATGAAAATGAACATTGTTGCAATGTCGTAGGCAACATTCTTGGCAAGGGACTTGATGCTACTATGCCAAAGATATTTAGTTATATAACAGTAATATTGTCAAAATTCTGCTTGTAACAACGATCAGAATTGGTTAATAAAATATGCATTCCATTATATTAGGCAATAATTATAGTAGGCAAAGTGGTCGTGTCGTGAAAATTCTATCAAATGTCTTCCATTGCAACGAGTACAGTCAGGATGGCGCGGAACCCCTGCAGTACCCCCACAGACCCCGGATTGAGAACCCCTGCAGTACCTCCACAGACCCCGGATTGAGAACTCCTGCAGTACCTCCACAGACCCCGGATTGAGAACCCCTGCTTTACCTCCACAGACCCCGATTGAGAAACCCCTGCAGTACCTCCACAGACCCCAGATTGAGAACCCCTGCAGTACCTCCACAGACCCCGGATTGAGAACCCCTGATTTAGCAGATGCTCTTATCCAGAGTGATTTACAGTAAGTGCATTCATCTTTTAAATAGTTATTTATTTTGGAAATAAACTTAATCAAATCTTCATAAAATTGTCATCTTACCTCTTAGCTTTGGTGTCATGTCCCCCAGAGAGATGCATTTTAGAGGCAGGGCCCCCTCCTCTCTCTCCACAGAGAGACTCTTTTAGAGCACTGACCTCTAAACAGAGATCCAGCATGTTGGTTGTGGTTAACACAGAGACAACTAAACAGAGATCCAGCATGTTGGTTGTGGTTAACATGGTGACATCTAATTATTGAATGTCAATTGTTCTCATTTATCCATTATCTCTTTTGAGAAATAATTTACTAACAAACATTTACTAACAGACATAGAAACAGTCAGGTGATTTAATGCATCACATGAACATGCAGTTGTGACATTTCATCTCCATGTAACTGTCAATAATAATAATAATAAGCACTGTTTGTTAAGGTAGTTATAGACAGTACATCAACAATAATAATAATAATAATAAGTCACTGTTTGTTAAGTAGTTATAGACAGTACAGCAACAATAATAATAATATAATAATAAGTCACTGTTTGTTAAGGTAGTTATAGACAGTACATCAACAATAATAATAATAATAATAAGTCACTGTTTGTTAAGGTAGTTATAGACAGTACAGCAACGATAATAATAATATTAATAATAATAATAAGTCACTGTTTGTTAAGGTAGTTATAACAGTACGCAACAATAATAAATAATAATAATTATAAGTCACTGTTTGTTAAGGTAGTTCTAGACAGTATAGCAACACAAGGCCATGCCTCACAGTTTTTGTATTCACTAACAGTAGGCTATTTATTGTCTTTCAATCTGTTGTTTTCTAAATGTATCTGAGAATGAAGACAGAAGGGCTAAAACGACATGATTGATCTGGGGGAAATCATTGATCCATTCAGAAAGGTTTTAAATAATGTAAAGTAGACTAGGTTATAATGTATTTAGTAGTTGGGTTGTTAGTGATATGTTATATTATGTAAAGTAGACTAGGTATAAGTATAGTAGTTGGGTTGTTAGTATATGTAGATGTTATATTATGTAAAGTAGACTAGGTTATAATGTATAGTAGTGGGTTGTTAGTGATATGTAGATGTATATTATGTAAAGTAGACTAGGTTATAATGTATAATAGTGGGTTGTTAGTGATATGTAGATGTATATTATGTAAAGTAGACTAGGTTTAATGTATAG
>NW_019947629.1:0-6863 GCF_002910315.2 Salvelinus sp. IW2-2015
ACAGAGAGGTAGAATATCTATTAACAGAGAGGTAGAATATTAACAGAGATGTAGAATATTAACAGAGAGGTAGAATATTTACAGAGATGTAGAATATTAACAGAGAGGTAGAATATTAACAGAGATGTAGAATAATAACAGAGAGGTAGAATATTAACAGAGAGGTAAAATACTAACAGAGAGGTAGAATATTAACAGAGATGTAGAATATTAACAGAGAGGTAGAATATTAACAGAGATGTAGAATATTAACAGAGAGGTAGAATAATAACAGAGAGGTAGAATATTAACAGAGAGGTAGAATAATAACAGAGAGGTAGAATATTAACAGAGAGGTAAAATACTAACAGAGAGGTAGAATATTAACAGAGAGGTTAGAGGTAGCACTAGACTCTTGTCTCAGAAATCTCTCTTCCAATGTTGTTACATTTTTATTTAATATTTTTTTTTAAACTTTAGTTTATTTAGTAAATATTTTCTTAACTCTATTTCTTGAACTGCGCTGTTGGTTACGGGCTTGTAAGTCAGCATTTTACGGTAAGGTCTACCTACACCTGTTGTATTCGGCGCATGTGACAAATAAAATGTTATTGAATTTGATTGGGTTATTCTGTAGTGGTAATGAACACTGTTACTACGTACAGTACTGTCCCACCCTCCCAATGACACTAGGCATCTTGCTCCTACTCCCTCTCTCTCACTCTCTTCCTCCTAAAATCTCCCTTTGTTCTTTCATCGGTCAAGAGGAAACGTACAGCCACTTAAGACAAGGGATTTAGGCTCCATTTCACAGCGGTGCGTTTTCACTGCCCTTAAGAATAACATTTACAGTAGTATCCCTCCCTCCCTCCCTCCCTCCCTCCCTCCCTAACTTTCTCTATACAGTCCATTGGGAAAGTATTCAGACCCCTTGACTTTTTCCACATTTTGATACGTTACAGCCTTATTCTAAAGTGGATTAAATATATTTTTCCTCATCATTATACACACAATAACCCATAATGACAAAGCAAAAACTGTTTTATTAGATATTTTAGCAAATGTATAAATAATAAAAAACAGAAATACCTTATTTACATAAGTATTCAGACCCTTTGCAATGGGACTAGAAATTGAGCTCAGGTSCATCCTGTTTCCTTTGATCATCCTTGAGATGTTTCTACAACTTGATTGGAGTCCACCTGTGGTAAATTCAGTTGATTGGACATGATTTTGAAAGGTACACACCTGTCTATATAAAGGTCCCACAGTTGACAGTCTTGAAGGCATGGTCCTGTATCTCCTCCCCTCCCCCAGGGTCTCACGGTCCATCCTGCCTCTCCTCGAGAACTAAGAGAAGACTCCTCCTCCTCCTCCTCCTCCCCCTCTGCCTCTCTTCATCTTCCTCTCCTCAACTCCTCCTCTTCATCTTCTCCTCCTCTCCTCACCTCATAGAAGGCCCAGATCTGAGGTTACCCATAATAACTGTCACCATTTCGCTGACGTCACCATACAGCTCTGAGAACAGACTTACTATTGATGCAGAGGAGTGTGTGTGTGTGTGGTGTGTGTGTGTGTGGTGTGTGTGTGGTGTGGTGTGTGTGTGTGTGTGTGTGTGTGTGTGTGTGTGTGTGTGTGTGTGTGGTGTGTGTGTGTGTGTGGTGTGTGTGTGGTGTGTGTGTGTGTGTGTGTGTTTGTGTGGCATAAATGCACAAAATGCTTTGCAGAGACTACATGCCAACCATGGCAGGGCTTGCAGACAGAGAGACAGACAGACATACAGACAGAGAGAACAGACAGACACGATTAAAGCTATTGTAAATCTGTAACCATTTCCTCAAGTTAAACAAAGAAAGAGAGAGAGATATAGAGAGAGAGGGAGAGAGAGAGGGAGAGAGAGAGGGAGAGAGAGAGGGAGAGAGAGAGGGAGAGAGAGAGAGAGAGAGAGAGAGAGAAGAGGGGAGAGAGATATAGAGAGAGAGAGAGGGAGAGAGAGAGAGAGAGAGAGAGAGACAGAGACATACTACCTATTATTATCTGTTTATTTTATTTTCCCTTTTAGACTTAAACTATTTCTACATTGTTTACAAACATTGCCAATAATATAACAATGAATTTGAAATGTCTATATTATTTAAAAACTTTTGTGAGAGTTATATTTACTGTTCCTTTTGTATTGTATTTCCCTTTTGTTTCTTGTCTATTTCACTTGCTTTGGAAATGTTAACATATGTTCCCATGCCAATAAAGCCATTGAATTGAATTGAATTGAGAGAGAGAGAGAGAGAGAGAGAGAAGAAAGAGAGAGAGGAGAGAGAGAGAGAGAGAGAGAGAGAAGAGAGAGAGAGAGAGAGAGAGAGAGAGAGAGAGAGAATGAGAGAGAGAGAGAGAGAGAGAGAGAGAGAAGAGACAGAGAGACAGAGACAGAAGAGAGAGGGAGGGAGATAGAGAGAGAGAGACAGAGAGGAGAGAGAATTCTGCATTGTTTTGTGTGATATTTCTTTCGTCCTCTCCTTGTTCTCAACATGGAAGAGCTGATCGTGGAAAGCTGAGGAAGTGAGCAATGGAGAGGGTGAGTGGTTGTGGTGGGGAGGAGGAGGGAGGAAAGGGGAGAGAGAGGAAGAGAGGGGGGAATGTGAGTGGAGAAAGAGGAGGGGAGAGATGATGAGGCGGAGGTAGGAGAGGGGGAGAGAGAGAGTGGGGGGGGGTGGTGAGGAGGAGGAAGGTAGGGGGAGAACAGGAGAGACATGAGAGGGGGAGGAAGAGGAGAAGAGGGTGAGAGAGAGGGGAGTTTAAAGACAATTTCCTTCTTCTCTCATTGCTGTGACTGTCTGCTGCCGCCGCCTGCTGCCTTCATGGAGGTCCCTAATTGACATCACTTGTACTTAAAAATAGGAGCAGAAAGGAACTGCTGTGGGTTGGAGATGGAGGCGGCGGGGGAGGAGAGCAGAGGGGATGAGAAAGTGGAACACGAAGTAATAATATGTGTGGAGGACTGAAGGGCCATTAAACCCTGTAGCTGTTAGCGACAGAACAGAGCTGAGAGCCATTAAACCTGCTAGCTGATAGCGACAGAACAGAGCTGAGAGCCATTAAACCTGCTAGCTGTTAGCGATAGAACAGAGCTGAGAGCCATTAAACCCTGCTAGCTGTTAGCGACAGAACAGAGCTGAGCGCCATTAAACCCTGCTAGCTGTTAGCGACAGAACAGAGATGAGGGCCATTAAACCTGCTAGCTGTTAGCCGACAGAACAGAGCTGAGAGCCATTCAAACCCTGCTAGCTGTTAGCGAAGAACAGAGCTGAGAGCCATTAAACCCTGCTAGCTGTTAGCGATAGAAAGAGATGAGGGCCATTAAACCCCTGCTAGCTGTTAGCGACAGAAAGAGCTGAGAGCCACATTAAACCCTGCTAGCTGTTAGCGATTAGAACAGAGATGAGGGCCATTAAACCCTGCTAGCTGTTAGCGACAAGAACAGAGCTGAGAGCCATTAAACCCTGCTAGCTGTTAGCGATAGAACAGAGATGAAGGGCCATTAAACCCTGCTAGCTGTTAGCGACAGAACAGAGCTAAGAGCAATTAAACCCTGCTAGCTGTTAGCGACAGAACAGAGCTGAGAGCCATTAAACCCTGCTAGCTGTTAGCGATAGAACAGAGATGAGGCCATTAAACCCTGCTAGCTGTTAGCGACAGAACAGAGCTGAGGACCATTAAACACTGCTAGCTGTTAGCGAGTAGAACAGATATGAGGGCCATTAAACCCTGCTAGCTGTTAGCGACAGAACAGAGCTGAGGGCCATTAAACCCTGCTAGCTGTTAGCGACAGAACAGAGCTGAGAGCCATTAAACCCTGTAGCTGTTAGCGACAGAACAGAGATGAGGGCCATTAAAAACCTGCTAGCTGTTAGCGACAGATCAGAGCTGAGAGCCATTAAACCCTGCTAGCTGTTAGCGACAGAACAGAGCTGAGGCCCATTAAACCCTGCTAGCTGTAGCGACAGAACAGAGCTGAGGGCCATTAAACCCTGCTAGCTGTTAGCGACAGAACAGAGCTGAAGGCCATTAAACCCTGCTAGCTGTTAGCGACAGAAAGAGCTGAGGGGCCATTAACCCTGCTAGCTGTTAGCGACAGAACAGAGCTGAGGGCCAGTAAACCTGCTAGCTGTTTAGCGACAGAACAAAGCTGAAGGCCATTAAACCCTGCTAGCTGTTAGCGACAGAACAGAAGCTGAGGGCCATTAAACCCCTGCTAGCTGTTAGCGACAGAACAGAGCTGAGGGCCATTAAACCTGCTAGCTGTTAGCGACAGAACAGAGCTGAGGGCCATTAAACCCTGCTAGCTGTTAGCGACAGAACAGAGCTGAGGGCCATTAAACCTGCTAGCTGTTAGCGACAGAACAGAGTTGAGGACCATTAAACCCTGCTAGCTGTCAGCGACAGAACAGAGCTGAGGGCCATTAAACCCTGCTAGCTGTTAGCGACAGAACAGAGCTGAAGTCCATTAACCCTGCTAGCTGTTAGCGACAGAACAGAGCTGAGGGCCATTAAACCCTGCTAGCTGTTAGCGACAGAACAGACCTGATGGCCATTAAACCCTGCCTAGCTGTTAGCGACAGAACAGAGCTGAGGGCCATTAAGCCCTGCTGCTGTTAGCGACAGAACAGAAGCTGAGGGCCATTAAACCCTGCTAGCTGTTAGCGACAGAACAGAGCTGAGGGCCATTAAACCCTGCTAGCTGTTAGCGACAGAACAGAGCTGAGGGCCATTAAACCCTGTCTAGCTGTTAGCGACAGAACAGAGCTGAGGGCCATTAAACCCTGCTAGCTGTTAGCGACAGAACAAGAGCTGAGGCCATTAAACCCTGTAGCTGTTACCGACAGAACAGAGCTGAAGGCCATTAAACGGAGGTGATGGTGGAGGTGATTTTAGAGGTGATGGTGGAGGTGGAGGTGGGTGGTGGAGGTTGTGGTGGTGTGGAGGTGGTGGTAGAGGTGGTAGAGGTGGTGGTTCTGGTAGAGGTGGTGGTGTTGGTGGTAGAGGTGGTGGTTCTGGTAGAGGTGTTTGGTTCTGGTAGAAGGTGGTGGGTAGAGAGTTAGAGGTGGGTGGTAGAGAGGGTAGAGGTGGTGGTGGTGGTGGTGGTGGTGGTAGTAGAGGTGGTGGTTGTTGGTGGTGGTAAAGGTGGAGGTAGAGGTGGTGGTGGTAGAGGTGGTCGGAGGTAGAGGTGGTAGAGTGGAGGTGGTAGAGGTGGTGGAGGTGGTGTAGAAGGTGGTGGTGGTGGGTAGAGGTGGTGGAAGGTAGTGGTGTGAGGTAGAGGTGGTGGTGTAGAGGTGGTGGTAGGTAGTGGTTGGTTGGAGGTAGAGGTAGTAGAGTAGGTGGAGGTAGAGGTGGTGGTGGTAGAGGTGGTGGAGGTAGAGGAGGTGGTGGTAGAGGTGATGGAGGTAGAGGTAGTAGAGGTGTGGAGGTAGAGGTGGTGGTGGTAGAGGTGGTGGTGGTAGAGGTGGTGGAGGTAGAGGAGGTGGTGGTGGTCAAGGTGGTAGAGGTGGTGGAGGTAGAGGTGGTGGTGGTAGAGGTGGTGGTGGTAGAGGTGGTGGTGGAAGAGGTGGAGAGGTGGTGGTGGGTCAAGGTGGTAGGGTGGTGGTTGGTAGAGGTGGTGGTGGTAGAGGTGGTGGTGGTAGAGGTGGTGGTGGTAGAGGTGGTGGTGGTAAGAGGTGGTGGAGGTAGAGGTGGTGGTGGTAGAGGTGGTAGAGGTGGTGGTGGTAGAGGTGGTGGTGGTAGAGGTGGTGGTGGTGGTGGTGGTAGAGTGCGTAGAGGTGTTGTGGTGCTGGTAGAGGTGGTGGTAGAGGGTGGTGAGGTAGAGGTGGTAGAGGTGGTGTTCTGGTAGAGGTGCTGGTAGAGGAGGTGTGGGTAGAGGTGGTGGTGGTAAGGTGGTGGTACGAGGTGGTAGGTGATGTGGTGAGGTGGGCGTGAGGATAGGATTGTGTGACTTAGGTTGGTGGAGGTAGTGGTGTAGAGGTGTTAGAGGTAGTGGTTGTGGGTAGTGGTGGTAGAGGTAGTGGTTGTGGTAGAGGTGGTAGAGGTAGTGGTTGTGGTAGAGGTGGTGGTAGAGTTGGTGGTGGTAGAGGTGGTGGTGGTAGAGGTGGTGTGTGGTAGAGGTGGTAGAGGTGTTGGGGTAGAGGTGGTGGAGGTAGAGGTGGTAGAGGTTGTAGTGGTTGTGGTAGAGGTGGTGGTAGAGTTGTGTGGTAGAGGTGGTGGTGGTAGAGGGTGGTGGTAGAGGTGGTAGGGTGGTGTGTAGAGTTGGTAGAGGTAGTGGTTGTGGTAAGGTGGTGGTGGTAGAGGTGGTGGAGGTAGAGGTTGGTAGAGGTGGTGGTGGAGAGGTGGTAGAGGTAGTGGTTGTGGTAGAGGGGTAGAGGTGTGTGTGGTAAGGTGGTAGAGGTAGTGGTTGTGTGGTAGAGGTGGATGAGAGGTGTGGTTGTGGTAAGTGGTGGTGGTAGAGGTGGTGGTGGTAGAGGTGGTGGTGGTAAGAGGTGGTGGAGGTAGTGGTTGTGGTAGAGGTGGTAGAGGTAGGGTTTGGTAGAGGTGGTAGAGGTGGTGGGTTGTGGTAGAGGTGTAGAGGTATGGGTTGTGGTAAGGTGGTGGTGGTAGAGGTGGTGGTGGTAGGTGGTAGAGGTGGGTGGTGGTAGGGTGGTGGAGGTGTGGTTGTGTAGAGTGTGGTAGAGGTAGTGGTTTGTGGTAGAGGTGGTGGGTAGTGGTTGTGTAAGGTGGTAGTGGTAGTGGTGGTGTGTGGTGAGGTGGTAGAGGTTGTGTGAGAGTGGTTGTGGTAGAGGTGGTGGGGTAGAGGTAGTGGTTGTGTTTGTGGTGCAGAGGTTGGTGGAGGTGTGGTTGTG
>NW_019947629.1:7351-20718 GCF_002910315.2 Salvelinus sp. IW2-2015
GCATGTCAGAGCAAAAACCAAACAATGAGTCGAAGGGATTGTCCGTAGAGCTCAGACAGGATTGTGCTCGAGGCACAGATGTCACGCCCTGACCTTAGAGATCCTTTTATGTCTCTATTTTGGTTTAGAACGACTGAGGTAGCCGTTCTTACCGGCCTGTTGTTTTTTGTGGTCTTGTTTTCTGTTGTGTTTTTTCAACCTTTCAGGACTGTGTTCGTTTTCCCTTTGTTATTTCTGTATTTAGTGACTACACGTACCACGTTTGCTCCCTTACAGATCTAAACAACAATCTGGGGACAGACAGCCGTTACAACAGATCTGGGAAGGGTACCACAACATTCTTCCGCATTGAAGGTCCCCAAGAACACCAGTGCCTCCATCATTCTTAAATTAAAGTAGTTTTGAACCACCAGGACTCTTGTGTGTGGTGGTGTGTGTTGTGTGTTGTGTGTTGGGTGTGGTGTGTTTGTGTGTTGTGTGTTGTGTGTGTGTTGTGTGTGTTGTGTGTGTTGTGTGTTGTGGGTGTGGTGTTGTGTGGTGTGTGTGGTTGTTTCAGGGAAATAGCAATGTCGCTGCCTAAAGCAGGAGTAGGGTGGAGAGGAGGATTTAATTTAAGGTCAAGACTCTTCCTAGAGCTGGCCCCAGCCAAACTGAGCAATCGGGAGAAGGGCCTTGATCAGGGAGTGACCAAGAACCCGATGGTCACTCTGACAGACTCCAGAGTTCTCTGTGGAGATGGAAGAACCTTCCAAGTAAGGACCAACCAAATCTCTGGGGGCCATCTCTGCCCCCGTGGTTGTGGTAGAGGTGGTGGTGGTAGAGGTAGTGGTTGTGGTAGAGGTGGTGGTGGTTGTGGTAGAGGTGGTAGAGGTAGTGGTTGTGTTGGTGGTGGTAGAGGTTGTGTTGGTGGTGGTAAAATGCAAATTAATTACTTAAAAATCATACAATGTGATTTTCTGGATTTCACTGAACAAGGGTTAATGCCCTCCTTGCCTGGTCCGTGAGTTTTGGTGGGCGGCCCTCTGTTGGCAGGTTTGTTGTGGTGCCATATTCTTTCAATTTTTAATAATGGATTTATTGGTGCTCCATGGGATGTTCAAKGTTTCTGATATTTTTTTAAAACCCAACAATGAACTGTACTTCTCCACAACTTTGTCCCTGAGCTGTTTGAAGAGCTGCTTGGTCTTCATGGTGCCGCTTGCTTGGTGGTGCCCCTTGCTTAGTGGTGTTGCAGACTCTGGGGCCTTTCAGAAAAGGTGCATATATAATGAGATCATGTGATAGATCATGTGACACTTAGATTGCACACAGGTGGACTTTATTTAGCTAAATTATGTGACTTCTGAAGGTAATTGGTTGTACCAGATCTTATTTAGGGGCTTCATAGCAAAGGGGGTGAATACATATGCACGCACCACTTTGCTGGGTTATTATTTTTTGAAACAAGTAATTTTTTTAAATTTCACTTCACCAATTTGGACTATTCATTGTATGTCCATTACATGAAATCCAAAATAAAATTCAATTTCAATTACAAGTTGTAATGCAACAAAATAGGTAAAACGCCAAGTGGGATGAATTATTTTGCAAGGCACTGTAAGTCCCTCTTTGTGGCACCTGACCACATGACTGAACAGTAGTCCAGGTGCGACAAAATTAGAGCCTTTAGGATCTGCCTTGTTGATAGTGCTGTAAAGAAGGTAGAGCAACGCTTTTTTATGGATGGACTTCTCCCTATCTTAGCTACTGTTGTATCAATATGTTTTGACCATGACAGTTTACAATCCAGGGGCCTCATTTACAAAAACAATTACAAAAAGTTTACAAATTTACAAAACAATTCTTAGATTTATACTAGAACCTAGTTAATCATTTCCGACGGTGTGTTTACGTTCGATTCATGAAAGATACTGAGCTGAAAAAACCTTGCTGAAGCCTGTTTCAGTCACTTTTGTAGCTGACGTTTATAGTGTTGAGTCATTCGCATACAAAYACTCACTAGCTTTACTCAAAGCCAGTTGCATGTCTTTACTAAAGATTGTAAAAAGTAAGGAGCTTAGACAGCTGCCCTGGGGAATTCCTGATTCCACCTTGATTATGTTGGAGAGGCTTACATTAAAGAACACCCTCTGTGTTCTGTTAGACAGGTAACTCTTTATCCAGATTATAGCAGGGGGATGTAAAGCCATAAAACATATGTTTTCCAGCAGCAAACTGATCACGTCAAAAGCCGCAGTGAAGTCTAACAGCCCCCACAATCTTTTTATCATCAATTTCGCTCAGCCAGTCATCAGTCATTTGTGTAAGTACTGTTCTTGATGAATGTCTATTGTCAATTTGTTTAATGTAAAATAGCATTGTATCTGCTCAAAAATAACAACAACTAAACTTTACTAAGGGTTGGTAACAGGCTGATTGGCTGGCTGTTTGAGCCAGTAAAGGGTATTTTACTATTGTTAGGTAGTGGAATGACTTTTGCTTCCCTCAAGGCTTGACTTTCTACACATTTTCTAGTAGGCATAAAGATGTGGCAAATAGGCAATATCGTCCACTGTTATCCTTAGTAATTTTCCTTCCAAGTTGTCAGACCCCGGTGGCTTGTTATTGTTAATAGACAACAATACACTTTTCACCTCTTCCACACTGACTTTAAGGAATTCAAAAGTACAATTCTTGTCTTTTATAATTTGGTCCCGATATACTTAGATGTGTAGTGTCGTAATTTGTTGCTGGCATGTCCTGCCTAAGTTTGTTAATCTTGCCAATGAACAAAATCATTAAAGTAGTTAGCAATATCAGTTGGTTTTGTGGTGAATGAGACATCTGATTCAATGAATGATGGAGCTGAGTTTGCCTTTTTCCCAAAATGTTATTTAAGGTGCTCCAATGCTTTTCACTGTCACTCCTTATGTCATTTATCTTTGTTTCATAGTTTACCCCACTCGGCCAAAATGAAGGTTGAGAAAATCCCTTTGTTACAGAGAAAGACTTTGCAGTACGGTAACCTCAAAAGGCAGAACAATGTAACAATATTTCTGTATTCCAACCAGCTCAAATTGTACATGGGTACTTAAAAAAAAATATATGTTTACCTTTGTTTAACAAGTCAGTTAAGAACAAATTCTTATTTTCAGGAACAATGGATCAACTGCCTTGTTCAGGGGCAGAATGACAGATTTTTACCTTGTCAGTTCAGGGATTTGATCTTGCAACCTTTTGGTGACTAGTACAACTCTCTAACCACTGGGCTACGCATTCCGCCCCATACTTAAAGAACGATCATGTCGAATTCCTTACTAATTTGTAAAGTAACTACCACAGCAGAACAACATAACTGTTTCTCTGAATGTGTATTTTTCCCAGTTACCAGATTTACATCTGAATGTTGTGTAAAATGAATGATTGAGTATGGGACTAATTTTGAAAAGATGAAATGTGATGATAGCCTTCTAAATGAGAGAATGGTATGTAAAGTTTTAACTAGTCAGTGACCACACCCCGTGAGCACAGACATTTACATCGGCGTCATGGAACGCCCACTTTTCTATTCTAGAATAAAAGGACTCGTGACAAAATGTACATTTAGTCAAGATAACACTGGGACAGCGTCCCCTCGTTGAAATAGCTTCTACTCTCTAGAGACCAAAACGCTGCTGTGAGAAGTGGTTTAAACTACAGCTCTAACAAAGGAAAACACCAGAGAATGTGGAAGATCATCCCCACGCTGAACGGTGAAGAAATCTATAAACTAAAGACCAATTATTCAGGCTGCAGCTGTTTAAGTACTTTAGTCTGCTAAACGCAACCGGTCGAACGACCGAATGGCACTCTGACGTATCCATTATAACAAGCTACAACTACGAAATACTTTGATCTCTGGTGGAGACTTCCTGTCGACATCCAGCAAACGGACCGGTGATCGGAAAGAAGGCATGCACTTGTAAATATGTAAATTGCAATTTCTTTACAAATGAGCGGTTGTTCATGTTCAAAATATCAGCATTTGCGCTGTCCTCACACATTTCCTTTGTCTACTGAGCCGTCATATCGGTTTAATCCACTAGGGACTTTTCTTTGTGTCATGTTAGTAACCAATGTATGACCTACTGTGTGTGTGTGTGTGTTCATGTAATTCTGTGATTGATTAATTAGTTAGTAAATAAATAATTAAGCCAATTTGTAAATCGCTGATTCATGATCTATGTTAGGGTTTGTGCAGATATCCAAGGGTTTGTGACATTCAGGAATGAGATTGATGAGGTAATAAAACATTAATAGAAGACTGAATCAATAAGATAATAAAATATCTGAAGAGTTATATTCTGGAAATTGTAACTCTATAAACAACATTTTCCCGTGGTGCTCCGACTTCCTAGTTAATTACTATTCCGGGATTTGTTTAATCACGGAATAATTACACATAGAGAATTGATTTGATAATATGACAGTTATCACATTTAATGACAGCAAACGCTTTGACATATTGGTGCCCCCTGTGAGGAATCAAAGACAGAATGAGGCATTTATTTTGATTCAGCCGATATAAAATTGAAAAGCATTATGCACCCAGATTATGTTATACAACATGGGGGTTGTAGACTGGACTTGTTGACGTGTGTGTTGCCATTTGAACAACAGAAGGAGGTTTCCTCCGTCTTGTTTCTCTGACATAGTCAGATGAGTCATGATTTGTTAAATTCCAGAACGATGTGACACTTCGAGGTTTCACTCAGACTACCTCGCCTCTCACATTGAGACTCATGCTGAAACTACACTTCCAGGACGTATCGCTCGTTCACTCTCTGTATATTACCAGCCTTCAATCTGAACCCCTGCTAGCAGCCTATAGCAAGGATCCCATTGATGGATTGGAAAACGGACCACGTATGGTCACAGGTCACAGTGCCTTCTCCACTGACCACACTGTCTTCCCCTAACGCTAGTTGCAAACTGCAGTCATCCACGAGGGGTATCTTTCGAAAGCACCCTTTGGGAAAAATATGTTTCGAAACCTCTTGGTGCAGAATCCGATCCAAGAAGATATTACAATATCGCAACACATTTAATCAGCAAACCTGATTGGCCATTCTTTTCATGATTTCGAGCCATCTGTCTCTGTGAATGAGCAACTTTCCTCCTCCTTGCAGTCGTGCAATACGGAAGTTGAGATGAACTTCCCTTTTGACACTTCAGCAAGAAAAACATTGATGCGCAGTGTACTTTGTTTTCGATGACCTTCTGCTTTTGGGGGGACTGTCACCCTTTACAATGACACTGATGGCGTCAGTCTCGCAGCTGATCCGATGACTCCCACCGTGCGATATCACAGACAGATATCCTCGTCTCAGTTTGCAGGTACCGAAGAGGTTGCCACACGCGGACGTGGTGGTGACTGACATGCCTCGACAGCCACTGAGCGTTTTGAAGCACAAACACCAGGAGATTTGGTTGAAAGGTTACAGCCATTCTCATAACGATGCGGCCGCTGACAACTCGTACATGAGACAGGGGAGGACCAACAAGTCCCACTAGAGACAGGAGAGAACCACATTCCCATCTAAGACAGGGAGAGACCACATCCAATCTAGAACAGGGGGGACCACATCCCATCTAGAGACAGAGAGAGACCACATCCATCTAGAGGACAGGGAGAGACCACATCCCATCTAGGAACTAGGTTGAGAGCCACATCCGCATCTAGAACAGGGGGAGACCACCTCCCCTCTAGAGACAGGGAGAGACCACATTCCATCGTAGAGACAGGGAGAGAACCACATCCCATCTAGAGACAGGGAGAGACCAACATCCCCATCTAGAGACAGGGGGAGACCACATCCCATCTAGAGACAGGGAGAGACCACCATGCCCATCTAGGACAGGGAAGGAAGGACCACCTCCCAGCTAGAACCAGGAGAGACCACATACCCACCTCTTTTAGAGACAGGGGCCGAGACCACATCCATCTAGAGACAAGGAGGAGACCACATCCCATCTAGAGGACAGGGGGGAGACCCACATCCATCTAGAGGACAGTAGAGACCCACATCCCATCTAGAGACAGGGAGAGAACCACATCCCATCTAGAGACAGGGAGAGGACCACATCCCACCCAGAGACAGGGAGACGACCACATCCCCATCTAGAACAGGGAGAGGACCACATCCCACCAGAGACAGGGAGAGCACCACATTTCCAATCTAGAGACAGGGAGAAGACCAATCCCATCTAGAGACAGGAGAGGACCACCATCCCATCTGAGACAGGGGGAACCCACATCCCACTAGAGAAGGGAGGACCACATCCCATCTAGAGACCAGGGAGAGACCACATCCCATCTAAGAGACAGGGGAGAGACCCACCATTCCATCTTAGAGACAGGAGAGACCACATCCCATCTAAGAGACAGGGAGAGGACCACATCCATTCTAGAGGGACAGGGAGAGACCACATCCCCATCTAAGGGACAAGGTACGAGGACCACATCCCATCAAGAGACAGGGAGAGACCACATCCCAATCTAGAGACAGGGAGAGACCACATTCCCATCCTAGAGAACAGGGAGAGAACCACATCCCCATCTAGAGACAGGGAGAGACCACATCCCATTTCTTAGAGACAGGGAGAGACCAATCCCTCTTAAGAGACAGGGAGAGACCCACATCCTCCTAGAACAGGGGGGAGACCACATCCCTTCCAGAGACAGGGAGAGAACCAACATCCCCATCTAGAGGACAGGAAAAGAGACGCCACATTTCCATCTAGAGACAGGGAGAGACCACATCCCAATCTAGAGACAGGGAGAGACCACATCCCATTCTAGAACAGGAGAGACCACATCCCATTAGAGACAGGGAGAGGACCACCAATCCCATCTAGAGACAGGGGAGACCACATCCCATCTAGAGACAGGGGGAGACCACAATCCCAATCTAGAGACAGGGGGAGGACCCACATCCCATCTAGAGACAGGGTAGAGCACCAACATTTTCCCAGTCCAGAGACATGGTCTAATTTTTCTACCTCATTACCAGGGCCATATAGAGAACAGGGATTCTATTTTGACCAGGCCTACAGAGAACAGGGTTTCTATTGGACCGGCCTTACGAGAACAGGGTTCTATTTGACCAGGGCCTATAGAAACCAGGGTTCTATTTGACCAGGGCCTACAAGAACAGTGGTTCTATTTGACCAGGGCCTACAGAGAACAGGTTTCTATTTGACCAGGGCCTATAGAGAAACAGGCGTTTCTTATTTGACCAGGGCCCATAGAGAACTAGGGTTCTATTGGACCAGGGCCTACAGAGAACAGGTTCTATTTGACCAGGGCCTACAGAGAACAGGGTTCTATTGACCAGGGCCTACAGAGAAAACAGGGTTCTATTGGACCAGGGCCTACAGAGCTGTGATTAAAACAGGGCACTGCACGGTGAATAGGGGTGCCATTCGGACCCCAGATATTCAGAGGCTCTGCTAGTTCATAACGTGCACCACAACGTTTTTTGAAGGACAGACCGGTTTCACAAGAAATTGATGGTTCGCTGAGGGACTTCATTAACCGCTCAAACCTCTCTGACCTGACTCCAGTTTCTGAAAAGACTCTGTTCTAGGAGGGCTGTGCGTCAACTCTTAGTCTTCCCGCCCCGCAAGCATTGCAGCCTGCACACACAATCTAGGGGTTCAAAGCCTTCAAGCCCAACAATACAAGACCCGGAACCTTATGCTATCATGTGCTGCGTATGCTGCGCTGATATGCTCGTTTGCATTCTACTTTCATTCCGAGACAAACGTCCGACATATATAGCTGCCATGCTTGGTATCCTCGGGTCTACTCGGCCCCGGCATTGTGGGCCAAGGTGGTCCTAACGGCCCGCTGTGTGGCCAGTGTCCTACGGCCCCTGTGACGCCAGTGTTCCTACGAGGCCGCCGCTGCTCTGCTGCCAGTGGTCCTACGGCCTCGCTGTGCTCCCAACGGTGTCCTACGGCCGCTCTGTGCGTGGCGGCAGTAGTCCTCCCGCCTGCTCGTCGCTCGAGGTGTCCCTGCGCCCGCTCGTGCGGCCACTGTGTCCTCACCGCCCGCTGTCCCAGTGTACCACGGGGCCCGGCCTGTGTGCGCCAGTTGCCTACGCCCGCTGTGCCGCCAGTTGGTCCTTACGGCCCGCTGTGTCGCCAGTGTCCTACGGCCCGTCTGTGCTGCTAAGTGTCCTACTGGCCCGTGGTGTCGCAGTGTCCTACGGCCCGCGGCTGTTTGCAGCCAGTGTCCTCCCACGGGCCCGCTGTGTCGCCAGTGTTCCTACGGCCCGCTGCGTGCGCTAGTGTCCTACGGCCCCTGTGCCGCCAGTGGTCCTACGGCCCGCTGTGTCGCCAGTGTCCTACGGCCCGCTGTGTCTGCTATGTGTTCCTACGGCCCGCTGTGCGCTAGTGTTCCTACGCCCGCTGTGCGCCAGTGTCCTACGGCCCGCTGTGTCGCCAGTGTCCTACGGCCCGCGTGTGCTGCCAGGTGTCCTACGGGGCCGCTGTGTCGCCAGTGGTCCTACGGCCCGCCGGTGTCGTCACGTGTCTGTCCCATTGCAGGGTTATGCAGTCTGTTGCAGTGTGTAATGTCAGTCTGCTGTAGTGTTGCTGAACCATTAGCTTCCTGCTCTAAACTGTAATTACAGACAGACTAACACGGCAGAAGCGGTACTTGTTACTGGACATGTACTGTGATTTTCATGTCATCTACACTAATAACTCATCTAACAAGAGAGAGGAAGAGAGAGAGACGAGAGAACGAGAGAGGACGAGGAGACAGAAGACGACAGGAGAGACAGAGAGAGACGAGAGGATAGGATGAGAGAGGAAGGCGTGAGGAGGACGAGAGAGGAGGAAGACGAGATGAGAGAGAAGAGAGAGAGAGAGAGAGAGAGAGAGAAGACAGAGAGACAGACGATGGAGAGAGGAGACATAGAGAAGAGAAATAGTAGATAGAGCGAAGAGGAAAGAGGAGGAGAGGAGACAGAACAGAGAGGACAAGAGAGAAGATGAAGACTAGAGAGTACAGAGCGAGAGAGAGAGATTAACCCACAAGGAAACAGCAAGACAGAAATCGATCAGCTATTTGGCTCCGTGAAACAGAGGGTGTGCAGAGTAACCCACAATGGGCCTGAAAGTACTGCCAGAATGTAAAAACCCTGCTTGGTAGATCCACTTGTGTGTGGATATGTGTGCTTGGACCCAAAACTTAAGGAAAAGCTTGTGTGTGTGTGTTGTGTGTGTGTGGTTGGACTTAGTGTACCAGACTAGCGATGGTGAAGCCAGTTAACAGTCTGATGTCATTGAACCAGGGGTCTGTTTTATGGACACGCACGATGTTATGACATATTAGAGGAAGAGTCACATATTTTCGCGTCCTACTAAAGCCCGCTTAAATGAGAGATGGGCTAAGAACCAAACCCAAACTCCCATATCATCTGGGATGTGAGAAAACATAGTACCACAGTTCCTTTTCGCCACGTCTATCTCCAGCAAAAAAGGATGATTTCTGGGACCTGTTGCCACAGGAAAAGGCAACCAGTGAAGAACAAACACCATTGTTAAAAATACAAACCTACTTAAATTATTTTATGTTATATTTATTTTTATTTTCTTTTGTTTGAATCTTTAACTAATTTTGCACCATTCGTTACAACACTGCGTAATAAATTTATATATTCTAGGACATAAGGCGGTATATAACAAAACAATGTGATGAAATGTCTATTTACGGTTCTTTTTGATACTTTCTGTTTCGAGTTGTAATCGTTAATTATGGTTTATTTCACTTATGTTTGATTATCTATATGTTTCTTCACTTGCTTAATTATGCTCATCTATATAAAGTCTGGTAACATGATATAATGTTTCTCATTTTGCCAGTTAAACGCCTTAACTTTG
This sequence comes from Salvelinus sp. IW2-2015, assembly GCF_002910315.2. Taxonomy (NCBI): domain Eukaryota; kingdom Metazoa; phylum Chordata; class Actinopteri; order Salmoniformes; family Salmonidae; genus Salvelinus; species Salvelinus sp. IW2-2015. The sequence continues at coordinate 17,264 of NW_019947629.1, forward strand.
AAGGATAGTTGAAGAGGAGAGCACATGACATGGCTTATTGAAGCGAGGGAGGCAATGAGAGACACCCAGGGCGAATAGGGAATAGCATTTTGTGGAAGAGTACTGTCCACTTGAACTTGAGTCAAAAGCTTGGTAATTGTATAAGGTAGGATGGATGGAGATTTGGGACCATGAAGAAGACTTGGTTTCATTTCAACCACGGCGAGACGAGAGAGACTAGAGGCGACAGCATGGAGATTCCTACGACGAGTAGGATGAATGGGAGTCAGAATTCTTGGATGAGACGCGAGGAGTGATGAATATAAGCTTTGATTAAAGGTATGTCGAGAATAACATGTTTATCTGACAGGCCTATTTGGTAATTGGTGTGTATATCGTGACGTCTACATTAGGTGTAGTCCCCTGGCCTAGCGTTATACGTGTGGAGTAGCGCATATTCGAGAAAGTAAAGACGTATTGTGTTGGAGATGAGCACTCCGTTACATGCAGTTGTCTGATCCGAGGAGAAAGACCGTGAAGAGAAGTGAATGGAAAGCGTAGCCTATTATGCGAGAGAGGCACTAGTCAGAACAGGAAGAGTGAGAGAAGGGAATATAGGAGGCATTGAGTGAGAAACATGTTTTTTGAAAGTAAGCTAGACGAACAAGAGTGAGAGTGAGAGTAATGCTAAGCAAATAAAGAAGGAATGAGGATGAGATTAGGACCTATAGCCTAAGGCTCATTGTAGAAGGATCAGAAAGAGAGAGAAGGAAGAGTGTGCCCACGATTTTGAAAGAAAGATGACAGGCGAAATTCTACACAAGATTTTGCCCGAGTAGGGGAGGGGGAGATGAGAGAGGGAGAATATTTTAGCAATTTTTATAAACTCAGTGTTCATTGCAATTCGTAACGTGACATGATATGTGACCAGAAAAATATCAGGAGCGGAGAGACGGAGAAGAGAGAGAAGAGAGAGTAGGAGCGATGTGCCAACAACTATAATTATCACTTGTTGCGCTATTATAATATACTAATTAATTTGTAATTCTCAGTAATACCCTTATTACTCGATGTAAGAAACAAAATGTTATACATTTAAGTTTATAATATATAATTAAACTGGCATAGTGATACTGAGTTGAAGTGAGAACTGCAACAAATGCGCACAAACCAATGTGCCATCGAACCCCCAACCGGTGGCCTCCCCTCGGAACGCGCTCACTTCTCCCACACATCTCGATCTCACACTCAAGCGCGCGCGCGTTTAGATAGCACATCCGTCCGCTGACCTCGCCGCCACACTAACACGTCCTTCGAAAAAGAAACACCCACGCCACTACGACGTACCTGTGTCCGATAACCCCCCCTGCGAAACACCGTCCGCGTACCTGACTCAGTCGCGACTGACTACGAACGACAGTAAACTCGCCTGAATACCGCCAAACCCCCACCCAATCTGTTCCTAAACATGTGAGAGCCCACTGCCCCAACCGTCTCTCTAGTAACTCCCTCCTCCCCAATACGTTCTCACAATCGAACCCCCCCTATAAACAAGTACACGTTCGAGCGCACCCTGACTAGTCCCCACCTCTAAAACCCCCAACAAACTCGAAATATTTACAAGTAGGCCGAACAGGTAGCTCACTCTGATCGAATACCCTCCCTACAATAACCAATAATCTATAAAATACAACGATACTGTGCAGAAACCCCACTACAAACCGTTATCTCACTTAAAATACAAAGACTCCACAATCCTCCGATTATACTTCCGGATTTTTGTTTTGTGACTTCTCCGTCTCTCCCAGTCTGAAAGCCGTCCTCGGACCCCCCCAACCATCTCCTTACAGACACTACCTGACTCACAAAACCAGTCTCTCCTCAAGCCCAATCTCCCCATGCTTTGTAAGTAGGCAAAACTTCTGCAAAAATCGGCAGTGTACTCAGACATCCTTTTCGTTATCCCTCCCCCCTAATACCGTCCTCGTAACCCCCCAACCTATATACCTTAATTTAAAAAAGTATTAACTTCGACTCTCGCGGACCCCAGTCACGAACTCGCCGCTCCCCTGGTCGATCCCCACACAAACCGGTCCTTTCAGAACTGCCAGATCGCTCCGGTCCCAGCTCCGTCCTCATCGAGCTCTGCACTCCCTCCTCGCAATGGCGTAGTGAACCTGTACATGTGATATCCCTTTCGCCTCGTATGAACCAGTTCTCGACACGCTTCCCGAACGTCTTTATTAACTCGGGGCTCTCGAAGAGTCTGCTCCACAACGCCCTATACAGCCCGTGGCCTCGACCCCCCCTTACGGGGTCACGGTCGAACGCTCGCGCCATAAAGGAGAAGCACGGCGCTCACCTACCAACCAAACCCCCCTCACAAACTCCTCGTAGCGTTCCGCTGTCCGAGACGCACGCGCCCGGAGGGAGACACTAGGTGCACGTGCGAGCCGCACCGCTGAGGAGGAGACGCAGAGAAGGACCGGCCGCTCGAACCTCCCCCCAACCGTCTGCCTACGGGGAAACCGGGACGGGCAGCCGAAGCCAGATGGGCCAGGCGCGTCGGAAGCAGCCACAACGAGACAGGCGAGCACAGTCTCCTCGAACCGCTCTACACAGCCAGAGGGAAGGAGCACATAGCGAGCGAATAGACCTACCAGACGCGGTCCCACACCAATATAACTCTCTCGTGCTCGCTCCGTGACCAAACTTACGCTCTACAGCAGTACGATGAAGAATTCCTTGGAAGCCTCACAAGAACGTTAGAAACCGTCCATTAGCTCGAACCGCCCGCCAAATACACAACGTACCACCCTCTATGAGGAAAACGCCCCGCTCCAAATCACCCCAGACTGTGCTGCCACCAGACAAGTCCCTTTCGTCAACCTGCGCGCCCAATCTTTCTCTCCGAAAAAACCACCCCCACACGTGGCAAATCAGAAAACCAAACAGCGCCACTCATTATAAGCCTCCGAACCCCGTCCTCATAACCTCGTGCAAAGGTCATTGTAATATCTCAGAGGGAGACTCGTGTGCGCACACAAGAAACACGATTATCCTCACAGTAATTCCGACGCGCGCACAAAGGAAGTCGGCCTCGACCCCCCCAACCCCTCGACGCCCCCCCAACCGCCTCGGACCCCCCCTTATCGGCCACGACCCCCCCAACAATCTGTCGACCCCCCCCAACCGGCCTCGACCCCCCCCCCCAACCGCCTCCACCCCCAACCGGCCTCGGACCCCCCAACCGGCCCGCGGGACCCCCCAACCGGCCTCGAACCCCCCAACCGGGCCTCGATCCCCCAAACCCGGCCTTCGACCCCTCCCCCCAACTGGCCTCGACCCTGCCCAACCGGCCTCAACCCCCCCAAACCTGCCTGGACCCCCCCAACCGGCCTGGACCCCCCGAACCGGCGCGACCCCCCCACCAGCGGTTGGTGTTGGTATTCCAAGGCACAAAGGAAAAAGATCGG
>NW_019947630.1:0-20709 GCF_002910315.2 Salvelinus sp. IW2-2015
TATCATCTGTCTTATTTCATGGGCAACTCAGTCTGTGATACAGCCATATACAGTATTAACCTGATTATTAATCATGGAAAATCGTCTGTGATACAGACATGATACCAGTATTAACACTGTTTTCTTCATGGAGACTCAGTCTGCCTCCCAATATGAAACACTGTTCCTAATAGTGCACTATTCTTTGTTTACAGAGGCTTATTGAAATCTATCAAAATGAGGTGGTCTCTGTCCGCCTCCACCCTCCCCGCTCTCTAATTGGTTTCACCTAACAGTTTCAATTTCCTTTCTCTTCTCTTCTCTCTCATCCTCTCCTAAAGCCATGTGTTTTAGCTTGCCCTTGTTACTCCCTTTGACAACTATCTGCACTGCGAGCTGTCGCATAGAGACACAAAGGGTCTTGATGATCACCCAGAGATGGCTGGGAATTAGGTTGTCGCAGTAAAAGTCCTGACTAGAATATTGTCGCGAAGAGGGAGGGAATGAAGGAGGGTGGTGGTGACGGATGGAGAAAGGATGGATGGAGGGAGGTGGAGAGAGGAGAGAGTTGAGAGAGAGGAGAGAGAGAGAGAGAGAGGTTGAGAGAGAGGAGCAGAGGAGAGAGAGAAGACGAGAGAGGAGAGAGAGCAGAGGAGGAGAGATTGAGACCAGAGAGAGAGAGAGGAGAGAAGAAGAAAGAGAGGGATGAGGAAGGGCAAAATGGGGGAGAGAGGAGAAATGGAGAGTAAGAAAACAATCAAAATGAGTAAAATGTTTGTGGGCAGATTCCTCTGCAGCGTTGGCCAGTGATGATTAAAGGGGCAATCCCGCGGATTCCAACCCACATCACAGCGGCCCCTCACCCTCGGTCCCTGTTTTTGGTAACAGCTGAGGGAGATGAAGGCGGGAAACTGATGGTACAATATATACTGATGGCGTCATTTAAATGTCGCTTGTCTTCTCAATACAACTTTTCTAACTCCCTCTGAACAGAACAGGAGCCAGACAGGAATGCAGTCGTCATGTTTAGTCATATTTTCTTGACTCGACTACGTGATTAACTACAGTACAATGTGTTCTTTGTGGGTGTGTGTGTTGTTGTGGTGTGTGTGTGTGTGTGGTGTGTGTGTGGTGTGGTGTGTGTGGTGTTGTGTGTGTGTGTGTGTGTGTGTGTGTGTGTGTGTGTGTGTGTGTGTGTGTGTGGTGTTGTGTTGTGTGTGTGTGTTGTGTGTGTGTGTGTGTGTGGTTGTGTGGTGTGGCGATGATTTTTTGTGGAGGCAGAGACAAATGGATAAATAGGAGTCGACGGGGAAAATAAGACACAGGGATGTTAGGAGAAGAATGTGTCCTGTTCCTACAGAATGACATGTTTCAGGAGAGATGTGTCTGTTCCTACAGGAGGACCTGTTATGCAGGAGAAGATGTGTCTGTTCTAAAAGGCTGTTTCAGAGGAGATGTGTCTGTTCCTACAGAGGGAATGGCTCACTAAATGAAATGGTGTCCAGCAGTTATCAGAGATATTTGGATGTAAATTGTAGTAGTTATCAGAGATAACTTCTGGTGTAAGTGTCAGTAGTTTATTAGAGATATTCTGGTGTAAAGTGTCAGTGTTATAGAGATATTCTGGTGTAAAGTGTCAGTAGTTTATCAGAGATAATTCTGGTGTTAAGTGGTCAGTATTATTAGAGATAATTCTGGTGTAAGTGTCAGTAGTTTATCAGAGATATTCTGGTGTAACGTGTCAGTAGTTATAGGATATTCTGGTGTAAAGTGTCGTAGTTATGCAGAGATATTCTGGGTGTAAAGTGTCAGTAGTTATAGAGACTATTCTGGTGTAAAGTGTCAGTAGTTATAGAGATATTCTGGTGTAAGTGTCAGTACGTTAATCAAGAGATTTCTGGTGTAAGTGTAAGTAGTTATCCGAGATAATTTGGTGTAAAAGTGTCCAGTAGTTATTAGAGATATTTGGTGTAACGTTGGTCAGTAAGTTTCAGAGATATTTCTGGTTGTAGTGTCAGAAGGTTTCCAGAGATATTTCTGGTGTAAACGTGTCAGTAGTCTATCAGAGATTTCTGGTGTAAAGTGTCAGTAGTTATTAGAGATATCTGGTGTAAATTGTCAGTAGATATATACAGAGATATTCTGGTGTAAATTGTCAGTAAATTATTATTAGAGGCTATTCTGATGTAAATTGTCAGTTGTTATTAGAGATATTCTGCTATTAAAGTGGTCAGTAGTTATTAGGATATTCTGCTATAAAGTGTCATGTAGTTATTAGAGATTTCTGATATTAAAGTGTCAGTAAGCTCTATTAAGATATTCTGCTATAAACGTGTCACGTAGTTTATTAGACGAATTTGCTTATCAAGTGTCAGTATTGCTTAGAGTATTCTGTATTACAATTTGTCCAATAGTTATTTAGAGATATTCTGATATACAGCTGTCAGTAAGTTATATAGAGATATTCCTGATATAATTGTCAGTAGTTATTAGAGATATTTGGTGTAACGTGTCAGTAGTTTATCAGAGATCATTCTGGTGTAAAGTTGTCATAGTTATCAGAGATATTCTGGTGTAAATTGTAGTGTTATTCCAGACGAATACTTATGGTGTAATTGTCAGTAGTTATTAGAGATTTTCTGCTGTAAATTGTAGTAGTTATAGAGATATTCTATGTGTAAATTGTCAGTAGTTATTAGAAGATATTTTGATTACAAGTGTCAGTAGCTTACTCAAGAGATACTTTCCTGGTGTACAGCTGTGTAGTTATCATAGAGATATTCGGTGTAAAGTGTCAGTAGTTATTAGAAATATTCTGATATAAGTGTCAGTAGTTATCAGAGATATTTCTGGTGTAAGGTGTCAGTAGTTATAAGAGACATTCTACAACAGCTGCCATAGATGGCTGGCATCCCATTTAATAATAAGCGTGGGTGCTCTATACTTGTCTCTATTTAAAATGTTTATCTTTGCATGTACTCAACTCACCCCTCTTGCCCCGGATCGCTCATTATAACTGAAACTGGACCTGGAGCACTTTAGGGTGAGTGCGGGTCGTCAAAGTAACTTAGTTAAAATATTTACAAGTACCTACTTGTCACCCTCAGATCATGTTCTCTCTCTCAAACTCAGAAATATCCGCTGATGCTTGGCGTTTTGCTTTTGTTTTCTATTTTTGATACAGCACTTAGATTAATTTTGTTTCATTATCCACGTATACATTTAAAAGCAATAGTTTTACTCACCATACAAGCTTTACTGGGTGATATTTCCACTTAACGTCATTTTCTGATGTGGAGTGTATGGTGTATTTTTCTCAGGGCAGTGTCATTTGATCAATCTAAGGGACGTGAGTCTTTGTTCTTTTTTCGTCAAGGGCACACTTGACCAGATTTTTGCTTCTTGTTGGGCTGAGACTCGAGCTAACAGAGGGTTCTCTGGCCGACGCTCTACCGCTAGGCCTACTGCACAGGCACCCCTCCGCGCCCGCAGCTCAACCCAAGCATTCTGCTGGTCACAACAACGTTGGCCTTACTCCACACCTCCGCGACGTCTAATAAGCCTCAGAGAATACATGTTCGACCCAGACCTAACTGGCCCGAGCCATATCACGCATCTACCACACGTGCCAGCGACCTCATCGCTGCCGAAGGAAAGGCACGTCGTAACAGCTAGGGGGACTCTTGGGGCGTCGAACTGCTCGCTCTGCCGGTCTCATGAACCGATAGGTGAGTCCTCAATGTGCGGCCTCCACTCGTAACGCTAGGCTACCTGCACCCCGCTCCACCGTAGACCCGCTAGGCACGGCGTACTGGGCCCCAGCCCTCCCAGCCCTGCTGACCGCTAGGCTTTAGGCCTGCCACCTCCATCTTACGTTAGGCTACCTGCCACCTCTCCATCTAACCGCTAGGCTACCGTGCCACCCCTCACTCTAAACCGCTAGGCTACCTGCCACCCCCACTCTAACGCTAGGCTTACCTGCCACGCCCTCCACTCTAACGTAGGGCTACCTGCCACCCCTCCACTCTAACGCTAGGCTACTGCCCCTCCACTCTAACGTAGGCTACCTGCCACCTCCACTCTAACCGCTAGCTTATGCCACCTGCCATTAAACGCTAGCTACCTGCACTCCACTCTAACCGTAGGCTACTTGCACCCTCACTCTTAACCGCTGCTACCTGCACTCCACTCTAACGCTAGGCTACTGCCACCCTCCACTCTACGCAGGCTACTGCACCTCTCATCTAACGCTAGGCTACCTGCACTCCTCTAACCGCTAGGCTAACTGCACGCCTCCACTTAACGCTAGGCTACTGCCACCCTCCACTCTAACCGCTAGGCACCTACCATATATAAACGCTAGGACCAACCAGGTACTTGGCCCCCCCTCCCGACTCCCACTCTAATTTTGCAGCTACCTGCACCCTCCACTCTAACGCTAGGAGGCTAACCTGCCACCCCCCTCCATCTAACCGCTAGGCACCTGCACCTACCATCGCTCTAACCACTAGGCTACGTGCAACCCTCCACTCTAACGCTAGGCTACCTGCACCCCATCGTCTAACCAACTAGGCTACTGCCACCCTCATTCTGACCGCTAGGCTCCTGCCACCCTCCACTCTAACCGCTAGGGCCCTGCACGCCCTTTGAGATAGAGACAGGCGCTGTGGGTTTACAGACTATCGCTTCATGGGAACATAAGTTAACCTGACAGAACGTTGCTAGCACACACACATACACACCAACAAACACAGACACACAGAGAGTAGTTATGATGATGATGTCATTGTTTGTATAGCTGTCTGCATTTCCCAGTTGCAAAGGAATAGGAACATTTCAACACATTAGCCAATACCATGTTTCTTGTCTTCAGCATTGGACCCAGAGGAGCTCCTACTCTGGAGTTGGCAGGTACGGACCAACGTGTGGGTGATCTAAGGGGATACATCTGCACCCTTTTTGTGATTGATGAATTCTCAGGGACCTCCTAATGCAGCACATTCAGCGCATTTATGTATAAAAAAATTCAAACCAAAAATTGGAGAACACAAGAAGTATTGAGTTGAAAAATGTTATAATTGTTGGAGTAATGTGGATCTAATTCTCTGTAGCCTCCAGGCCACATGTTGGCAAGGGTTAAGAAACAGAACTACTGTGGATACGTAATTCGGGTGAGCTCCCAAGCCCATGTGCTGAGGGTTTACAACAGATACTGTGGATACTAATATCTTGTGACACTCCCAGGCACATGTTGCGTGCGGGTTTAAAACAGAATACTGTGGAACTAAATCTCTGGAGCCTCCCGAGGCCATGGTTGCTGAGGGTTAACACCACAGAAGTCTTGGGGGATACTGATATCACTGTGAGCTCTCTAGGCCCATGTTGCTGGAGGGGTTAACAAGCCAAATACTTTTGGGATACTAAGTGATCTCCTGTGAGCCTCCCAGGCCCATGTTGCTGAGGGTTAAAGTCAGGAAATACTGTGGGCATACTAGATATTCTGTGAGCGCTCCCAGGCCCATGTTGGTCGGGGTTAAGACAAATACGCTGTGAATACTAATATCTGTGGAGCCTCCCGAGGCCCATGTCTTGCCAGGGTTTAAGAACAACATCTTGTAAGATCAATAATAGTGTTACATTGTATTCATTCTATTACACCCTCTAAACTGATTTACAGGTCCCTTGCAAAAACGAGTTTTATCTGTTGTTGTTGTAATATTCATAAAACAAATTTTGAGAAAATGTATTATCTTGGGGGGAGCATCGGGCCATGGACCCACCTGTAGTAGATGCAGGTTCAAGTTTTTCTCTCTCCCTTCTGTTCTTCTCTGTCTTCCCTCTCCCTTGTTTCTGGCTCTCTCTCTCTTGTCTCTCTGTCTCCCTCTTCTTACGGTTGTCTCTCTCTCTCTCTTTCCTCTGTTCCTATGCTCTTCCTCGGTTTTTTCCTCTTCTTATGTCTCCGTCTCGTCCTTCTCCTGTCTCCATCTCTTCCCCTCTTTCTCCTCCTCTCTCCCCTCCCCCTCCCTCCGCCCTCTTCCCGTCTGTTTTCCGCTCTCTCCAGGATTATCGTCTGTCTCTTTCTCTTCTCTTTCTCCCTCTCTCCTTTCTCCCCCCTTCCTTTCTTCTTTCTTCTACTCTCTTTCTCTCCTGGCTCTCCTCTCGCCTGTGCTTCTAGTCTGCGTCTTCCTCCTTCCTCCTTCTTTTGTTTCATTTATTCTATTCTTCTCTGCTCTCCTCTTGGGCTCTCTTATTTCCCACTCCTCCTTCCTCCTCCCGTGCTCCTGTTGTTTCTCTCTCTTCCTCCTTCCGTTTTGGTCCTTCACGTCTCCGTCTCCCTCTGTTCTCTCTCCTTCTTGTTCCCCCCTCTTTTTCCTTCTCTCTCTCTGGCTCTCTCCTGTTTTCTCTCTCTCTCCGCCTCGCCCCTCTGCTTCCCACTCTTGTTTCTTCTCTTTCTTCTCTCTCTCTCCCTCTTTCCCTCTCTCCAATCTTCCCCTCTTGTTTCTCTCTCTCCTCTCAAGACATTTCCGTTCATCTCCTCTTTCCTTCTCTCCTCCTCTCTCCCTCTCCCTCTGTTTCTCTCTCTCTCTCTCCGTCTCAGAGTGAACGAGTGTGTGGATGAGAAGGACACTGATACCGGGGTCACTCATGTTGACGCCATGGCAATACTGCAGGACAGTACTCCGACCCGGAGACGTTCCAGCTCAGAGATGTCCCGATCCACCTTCAGCCTGGTCCGACAACTCTCCAGTAAGAACAACTGATTCACTGAATCAAACACTGAACCAATTAACCACTTAACTAATGAATCAAATACTGAACCACTGAATCTCTGAATCAAACTCTAAACCACTGAACCACTGAATCACTGAATCAAACACTGAACCAATTAACCACTTAACTAATGAATCAAATACTGAACCACTGAATCTCTGAATCAAACTCTTAACCACTGAACCACTGAACCAATTAATCAAACACTGAACCCCTGAGCCAATTAACAACTAAACTACTGAATTAAACACTGAATCACTGAACCAAGGAAGTAATGAATTAAATACTGAATCACCGAACCAATTAACCACTGGATGAATCACTGAACCAATTAACCACTGGATGAAACACTGAACCACTAAGAACCACTGAATCAAATAAATATTGAACTTCTTCATTCCCCTCTCCTCTCTCTCTATCTATATTCTCCTCTATTCACCCCTCCCCTCCCCCAGGTCTAGACGCCCGCAGGCCCAGCTCTCCTCTGGTTGATGTGAAACCCATTGAGTTCTGGGCCATGGGCCCCAGGAAGGAGGTGATCCAGCCGCTGCGTCGACACCAGCCCCCTCCGGATGACTACTTCAGGAAGTTGGAGCCACGCCTCTACTCTCTGGACTCATCCGGAGACGACGTGGACTCGCTAACGGACGAGGAGATTCTGCTACGATACCAACTGGGCATGCTCCACTTCAGCACACAGTGATGTTTTGTCTTTTATACGTTGGATTATATCTGTTATGTTTTAGAATCAGAATTATAGTAATAAGCTGCTTTCCAATAAGCAGCATGTACACTTCCCCTGGTCTAGAAATAAATACAGGAAAATAAGAAAAACACTCATTTTATTTTCATTCATCTGATTTTTATTTTCTTCGTGTCCCTCTGATCATCCCAATCTCCTCCTCTCTCTCTCTCTCTGGTATCTCTCTCTCCCTCCCTCTCTCTCTTTCTCTCCCTCCCCCCTCCTCCCTCCCATCCCCCTCATCTCCTCTCAGGTATGACCTAATCAACGGCCACCTGGGCGTTAGGGTCATTGAGGCTCGCGACCTGCCTCCACCTCTGACCTGTGATGGTGCCCGCCAGGACATGGCCCACTCCAACCCATACGTCAAGATCAGCCTGCTGCCGCCACAAGAACTCCGGCAGGTAGCCTACGTGTAGAGAAGCGCCCTGCAACTGGAGGGTTGCTGGTTTGAATCCCAGCACTGACTGGAAAATCTGTGTGGAGTGAGCTGTCAACTGAGGGTTGCTGTTTGAATCCCAGCTCTGACTGGAAAAATCTGGTGTGGATGAGCTGTCAACTGGAGGGTTGCTGGTTTGAATCCCAGCTCTGACTGGAAAAATCTGGTGTGGAGTGAGCTGTCAACTGGAGGATTGCTGGCATCAGTATCCTAGATTCCATTGCCTGCTGTTGTGCCCTTGAGCAAAGCACTTACCATACCTAGAAGTTTGCTCCGGGTGCAGACCCATTGCTTCCAGCCTCAAGTTGGGTTCAGCATAAATACACATTCCATTCGCTGTAAGTAATGGATTCCCATCACCTTGGGCTCCCGAGTGGCGCAGCGATCTAAGGCACTGCATCTCAGTGCTAGAGGTGTCACTACAGACACACTGGTTCAAATCCAGGCTGCATCACAACCGGACATGATTGGGTCCATAGGGCGGCGTACAATTGGCCCAGCGTCGTCTGGTTGGCAGAGTAGCCGTCATTGTAAATAAGTATTTGTTCTTAACTGACTTGCCTAGGTAAATAATTAATTAAATTAACAATAAAGTTTCTTCTTCTTCAGACGGGGTGAAGAGAGACACAAACCCGGTGTTCGAGGAGCGGTTCACCTTTGACCTTCTGTTCCTGGAGGCCCAGCGCCGCACCCTGCTGCTGTCTCTGGTCGACTTCGACAAGTTCTCACGACACTGTGTCATCGGCAAGGTGAGCATACACAACCACACAAACAAAACACACACACACACTCATACACAACCACGCAAGCACACACACACACACCAATCCTGTGAGTATTAATACCAGGGTATCGAAATGTGGTGTGGTTTGATATGAACACAAATTAAATCAGGCTATAAGTGTGCCTAATGACAAAACGCAAATGGCATTAGACTTTTGGTGTTTTAATAGCCTTTTTCCATTCATCAAATGCACTGTTTCAGATGCTGGAATTATTTTAGAGTGGATGAACGTGTGCGGGTATTGTAACGTGCCGGGTATTGTAACGTGCGCGGTATTGTAACGTGAGCGGGTATTGTAACGTGCGCGGTATTGTAACGTGACGGGTATTGTAACGTGCGCGGGTATTGTAACGTGCGCGGGTATTGTAACCGTGCGCGGGTATGTAACGTGCGGGTATTGTAACGTGCGCGGTATTGTAACGGCGGTATTGTAACGTGCGCGGTATTTAACGTGCGCGGTATTTAACGTCGCGGGTATTGTAACGTGCGCGGTATTGAACGTGCGGGTATTGTAACGTGCGGGGTATTTTAACGCTCGCGTATTGTAACGTCGCGGTATTTGTAACTGCGCGGTTATTGTAACGGCGCGGGTATTGTAACTGTGCGCGTTTTGCAACTTTTTGAAGTGATTTATTTGACAATGACTGGTTGTGTTCATCCTACTTTAAAAAAAGTAAAACATTTTTACAGTTTAATGACATCTTACTATTAGCTATAAAAAATAAGAGAGTTGAAACTGATCATCCATAACAGGACCAAGCCTGTTGAAGAGCATCATAGCTGGAGGCTGCTCTCATCCTATCTAGTCTAAAGTTGTACGCTCTATATAAACTCCCACGATTTATTGGGTCAATCACCAACATTTCGGCATCACTGTGCCTTCTTCTTGACTATCAGGCCAATAAAAACAATCGCGTGCATACACAGGATGTCCCGTACCAGGAAGATACAGTGGGATGCGGAAGTATTCACCCCCTTGGCATTTTCCTGTTTTGCTGCCTTACAACCTGGAATTAAAATAGATTTTTTGGGGGGTTGTATCATTTGATTACACAACATTCCTACCACTTGAAGATGCAAAATAAAAAACTTGTAAACAAACAAGAAATAAGACAAAAAACTGAAAACTTGAGCGTGCAAATTATTCACCCCCCAAAGTCATACTTTGTAGAGCCACCTTTTGCCAGCATTACAGCTGCAAGTCTCTCGGGGTATGTCTCTATAAGCTTGGCACATCTAACATCGATTTTTGCCCATTCTTCAAGGCAAAACTCTTCTGCTCCTTCAGTGAATGGGTTCCACTGGTGTACAGCAATCTTTAAGTCATACCACAGATTCTCAATTGGTTTGAGTCTGGGCTTTGACTAGGCCATTCCAATACATTTAAATGTTTCCCCTTAAACCACTCGAGTGTTGCTTTAGCAGTATGCTTAGGGTCATTGTCCTGCTGGAAGGTGAATCTCCATCCCAGTCTCAAATCTCTAGAAGACTGAAACAGGTTTCGCTCAAGAATTTCCCTGTATTTAGCGCCATCCATAATTTCTTCAATTATGACCAGTTTCCCAAGTCCCCTGCCAATGAAAAACATCCCACACAGCATGATGCTGCCAAATGTGTTTGCTTATTTTTTTCTTTAAGCAATGACTTTTTTCTGGCCACTCTTCCGTAAAGCCCAGCTCTGTGGAGTATACGGCTTAAAGTGGTCCTATGGACAGATACTCCAATCTCCGCTGTGGAGCTTTGCAGGTCCTTCAGGGTTATCTTTGGTCTCTTTGTTGCCTCTCTGATTAATGCCCTCCTTGCCTGGTCCAGGAGTTTTGGTGGGCAGTGCTCTCTTGACAGGTTTGTTGTGGTGCCATATTCTTTTCATTTTTTAATAATGGATTTAATTGTGCTCCATGGGATGTTCAAAGTTTCTGATATATTTTTATAACCCAACCCTGATCTGTACTTCTCCACAACTTTATCCCTGACCTGTTTGGAGAGAACCTTGGTCTTCATGGTGCCGCTTGCTTGGTGGTGTTGCAGACTCTTGGGCCTTTTAGAACAGGTGTATATATACTGAGATCATATGACAGATCATGTGACCCTTAGATTGCACACAGGTGGACTTTATTTAACTAATTATGTGACTTCTGAAGGTAATTGGTTGCACCAGATCTTATTGAGGGGCTTCATAKCAAAGGGGGKGAATACATATGCACRCACCACTTTTMCKKTTYYTTWTTTTTTAGAATTCTTTGAAACAAATATTTTTGTTCATTTTACTTCACCAATTTGGACTRTTTTGTGTATGTCCATTACATGAAATCCAAATAAAATGCCATTTAAATTACAGGTTGTAATGCAACAGAATAGGGAAAACGCCAAGGGGGATGMATACTTTTGCAAGGAACATTCATCCCTGTCTGATACATTAGTTGTGTAATGGTGTGTTTTCACTGGTAGGTGGCGCTGCCTCTGAGTGACGTTGATCTGGTGAAGGGTGGTCACTGGTGGAAGGCCCTGGTACCCAGTTCTCAGGTAGGGAGAACACACACTAAGTGTCTTAGTTCAACACACACTATTGTCACGAGGGTGGTGAACACAACACGGCAACAACACAACAACAACACCACAATACGAGAACAACACAACAACAACAGCACAACACAGGCTGTTAAAGAACAACATTACACACACACGCACCCTGGGTTCTCTCTACTAGGGGTCTCTCTACTAGACACACACCCTGTGTTCTCTCTACTAGAGAGAGAGAGAGAGAGAGAGAGAGAGAGAGAGAGAGAGAGAGAGAGAGAGAGAGAGAGAGAGAAGAGAGAGAGAGAGAGGAGAGAGAGAGAGAGAGAGAGAGGAGAGAGAGAGAGAGATGAGAGAGAGAGAGAGAGAGGAGAGAGAGAGAGAGTGAGGAGAAAGAGGAGGCAGAGAAGATCAGACGCCCCCCCCCCTTGAGATAGCGATCTAGTATATTGACAGTGATATTATCAGTGTTTTGTGTTTCTACAGAAATGAGGTAGAGCTGCGGGAGAGCTGCTGTTATCACTACTCTCAATTCTGCGCCTCCGCTGGAAAAAGACTCAACCGTTGACATCCATCAGAGCCAAGCAGCTGCTGCAGACAGACATGTCCGCAGGGATCAGGTAAAGCTTATACCTAATAGCATACCTAACTAATATACATACTAACATACCCTAATAACATAGCCTACTATATACCTACTAAATGTACCTACTAATACTACCTAATAACTACCTGACTACTATATCCTACTAATATACCTACTATAATATACCTAATAGCATACCTACTAATATACCTACTAATATACCTGCGAATCATACTAATAACATACCTACTAATATACCCACTGATACTACCTGCTATTTACTGATTAATAACATACCTACTAAATTTATCAGCCCTACAAGTAACCTATATTATACCTGCCTAAATATACTAATAATTCTACCTACTACAATCATATCCTACTAATATAACCTATTTAAATTAACTTCCTTAAACTGTCCCTACTAATCGTACCTACTAATCATAGCGCTAATAAAGTTATACCTCCTACTAATATACCGCTAAACGGTGTATAGACCTACTAAAGTATAGCTATTAATATAACTACTAACGTGTACGCTACTAATATCCCTACGTAATATACCTACTCAATATACCTTATAGAGCATCCTAACTAAGTATATGACCTACTAATATACCTAATAGATACTACTAACGTACTAATAAATACTACTAATATAACTAATGATCTACTAATATACCTACTAATATACGCTAATAACATACGCTACTAATATACTAATAACATACCTACTTAATATAGCCTACTAATAATTACATACTAATATACCTACTAAATATACCTACTCACAATACCTTAGTATATACTTACTAATATTACTAACCTATAACATAACCTACTAACATACTACTAAAATTATAACTGTACTAATAATGTACCTACTAATGATATACCTATTAACATACCTACTAATATACCTACAATGATACCTGCAATATACTATAACATACCTACTAATATACCTACTATATACGCTGCTAATATACTAATACATACCTACTAATATACCTACTAATATACCTACTATATACCTGCTAATATATCTAATAACATACCTACTAATATACTACTAAATATAACTATTAATTTATAACTAAACTAACTGTACCTATATGTACTACTAATATACCTAAATAATATAAGCCTATTCAATATACCTACTAATATACCTACTAATAATACCTATTAAATCAATAACTACTAACTGTAACCTACTAATTACCTAACTAACTATACCTACTAATAAACCTATAGCATACCTACTAATATACCTACTAAATATACCTAATAACATACCTACTAATATACTATAACATACCTACTAATATACCTACTAAATATACTACTAATATACCACTAAATATACCTACTCACATACCTAGTAATATACTTACTAATATACTAATACATACTACTAACATACCTACTAATATACCTACTAATATACCTACTAATATACCTATTAACATACCTACTAATATACCGTACTAATATAACTAATAACATACCTACCTAATATACCTACTAATATACCTATTAACATACCTACTAACTTACCTGCTAATATACTAATAACATACCTACTAATATACCTACTTATATATACTATGCTAATATACTAATAACACTAACTACTAATATACCTACTAACTACATACCTAACTAATAATACCTGCTATATATACTAATACAATACCTTACTAAATAACTAGCTAATATACCTATTAATATAAACTAACTTAACTGTACCTACTAAATATACCTCTAATAAACCTAATAACATACCTACTATATACCTACTAATATACCTATAATATAACTACTAACTACTAACTAATGTACCTACTAATAGTACCTACTAAATCACCTAATAATCATACCTACATAAATCTCAACCTCAATATAAACACTCACCTACATAATATACCTATTCAACCTCATAACTTACTTACTGATACCCTAACTTAGTAAAAGTTCTGAATATTCACTCAAATCCTAATACGATCATCCTCACTGAAACTATACACTAATTATTGTACTATATCTACAGTCTGTTTAACGTCACACTATAACACACACCTGACCACGTACCGTGGTGTTTACAATCAGTGGAGGCTGATGGGTAGGAGCTGATAGTAGAGAAGACGGCTCTCATTGTAATGCTAGCCAATGAATTACCTGGTACCGGGAGTTAGAATGTGGTTCACAATATATCTTGATGAGCCATTTCTCCATACTAAACTCCCCACCGCCTCCCTCATAGTATTACACCTGTAGTAGAATCACTATGATTCAAGGTAACGACCTGCAGGATACCTGACTACAACAGTGGAATACTGAATAACAGAGTGATACCTGAAATAACAGGTGGATACCTGAATAACAGAGTGGATCCTGAACAACAAGAGTGGAATACCTGAAATAACAGAGGGGGATACCTGAATATCAATGAGGGGATACCTGAATAACAGAGTGATACCTGAATAACAGAGTGGATACGCTGAATAAACAGAGTGGATACCTGAAATAAACAAGAGTAGAACCTGAATAACAGAGTGGAAATACCTGGAATAACAGATAGATACCTGAATACAGAGTGGATACCTGAATAAACAGAGTGGAATACCTGAATAACAGAGTTGGATTACCAGAATAACCGATGTGGATACCTGAATAAACAGAGTGGATACCTGAATAACAGAAGTGGATACCTGAATAACATGGATACCTGAATATAACAAGTGGATATCCTTTGAATAAACAGAGTAGATACCTGAATAAACAGAGTGGATACTGAATAACAGAGTGGGATACCTGAATAACAGAGTGGATACCTGAATAACAGAGTGGGAATACCTGAACGACAGAGTGGATACCTGCCATAACAGAGTGGATACCTTGAGATAACAGAGTGGAATACCTGAATAACAGGAGTGGCATACCTGAATAACAGAGTGGATACCCTGAAACGAACAGAGTGGATACCGCTGAATAAACAGTTTAGTGGAATACCTGAATAACAGAGTGGATACCTGAATAACAGAGTGGAGACCTGAATAACAAGTGGATACCTGAAACAACGAGGGGAATACCCTGAATAACAGGAAGTGGATACCTGAATAACAAAGTGTATACCTGAAATATAAGAGTGGATACGCTGAATAACAGAGTGGATACCTGAAATAACAGAGTGGATACCTGAATAACAGAGTGGATACCTGAATAACAGAGTGGATTACCTGAATAACCAGAGTGGATACCTGAATATCAGAGGGGATACCTGAATAACATAGAGTGGATAGCCTGGATACATAGTGGATACCTGATAACAGAGTGGATCTGAATAACAGAAGTGGATACCTGAATAACAAGAGTGGATACCTAATAACAGAAGTGGCTACCTGAATAATAGTGGATACCCTGAATAACAGAGTGGATACCTGAAATAGACAGAGTGGTATACCTTGAATAACAGAGTGGATACCTGAATAACAGAAGTGGATACCTGAATAACAAGTAGTAGATACCCTGAATAACAGAAGGGAACCGTGAATAAGCAAGAGTAGATACCTGAATACAGAGTGGATACCTGAATAGACAGAGTGGGATACCTGAATACAGAGTGGATACCAGAATAACCGAGTTGGAGTACCTGAGATAAAGCAGAGGGAATACCTGAATAACAGAGTGGATACCTGAATAACAGAGTGGATACCTGAATAACAGAGTGGATACCTGAATAACAGAGTAGATACCTGAATAACAGAGTGGATACGTGAATAACAGAGTGGATACCTGAATAACAGCAGGTGGATACCTGAATACAGATGGATACTGAACCACAGAGTGGATACCTGAATAACAGAGTGATACCTGAAAAACAGAGTGGATACCTGAATAACAAGTTGGATACCTGAAACGACAGAGTGGATACCTGATACAGAAGTGGATACTGAAATAACAGAAGTGGATACCTGAATAACAGAGTTGGATACCTGAAATAACAAGTGGATACTGAACAACAGAGGGGATACCTGAAGAACAGAGTGGATACCTGGAATAACAGAGTGGATACCTGAATAACAGAGTGGATACGCTGACTAACACAGATGATTCTGAAACAAGTGATACACGATGATGGTCTGATACAGTGGAATGAACAACAGGGATACCTGAATAACCAGAGTGGATAACCTGAATAGTCATGATGTGGATTACCTGAAAACAGAGGATACCTGAATAAACAGAGTGTACCCTGATAACAGAGTGATACCTGAAATAAACCAGAGTAGAATACACTGAATAACAGAGTGGATACCTAATAACACGAGAATGATACCTGATAACAGAACTGGGGATACCTGAAAGTATCATACAGAGGTACCTGAAATAACCAAGAGGGATACCTGAATAACAGAGTGGATACCTGAATAACAGATGAGATACCTGAATAACACAGTGGAACCTGAATAACAGAATGGATACCTGAATACACAGAGTAGAACCTGAATAACAGAGTGATACCGAAATAACAGATGTAGATACCTGAATAACAGAGTGGATAACTAATAACAGAGTGGATACCTGATAACAGAGTGGAGTACCTGAATACAGAGTGGATACCTGAATAACAAGAGTAACTGAATAACAGAGTGGATACCTGAAAACAGAAGTGGATACCTGAACATAACAGAGGGATACGCTGAATAACAGTGGATTAACACTGAATAACACAGTGATACCTGAATAACAGGAGGATACCTGAGATAACCCCCGTATACGAACATCAGAGTACTGTAGAATGACCTAAAACAGAGTGGATACCTGAATAACAGAGTGGAATACCTGATAACTGGCAGATGGATACCTGAATAACAGAGTGGATAACCTGAATAACAGAGTGGATACCTGAGACGACAGAGGGATACGAATGACAGACGTGGATACTGAATAACAGAGTGGATACCTGAATAACAGAGTGGATACCTGAATAACAGAGTGGAATACCTGAATAACAGGATTGTGTATACCTGAATAACAGAGTGTATACCTGAAAACAGAGTGGATACCTGAATAACAGAGTGGAATACCTAAATACAGAGTGAATACCTGAATAACAGAGTAGATACCTTGAATATAACAGAGTGGAATACCTGAATAACAGAGTGATACCTGAATACACATGTCATACATGGAATAACTAGATGAAATACCTGAATAACAAGAGTGGATACCTAATAACAGAGGAATCCTGAATAACAGAGTGGATACCTGAATAACAGAGTGGATACCTGAATAACAGAGTGGATACTGAATAACAGAATGGATACCTGAATAACAGAGTGGATCCCTGAATAAGAGTGATACCTGAATAACAGAGTGGATACCTGAACAACAGTAGTGGATACCTGAATAACAGAGTGGGATACCTGAATAACAGAGTGGATACCTGAACAAACAGAGTGGATACCTGAATAACAGAGGTGAATACCTGAATAACAGAGGTGGATACCTGAATAACAGAGTGGATACCTGAACAACAGAGTGGATAACCTGAATAACAGAGTGGATACCTGAATAACAGAGTGGATACACTGAATAACAGAGTGGATACCTGAATACAGAAGTTTGGAGATACCCTGAAATAACAGAGTGGATACCTGAATAACAGAGTGGATAACCTGAATATACAAGAGTGAATACCTGAATAACAAAGTGGATACTGAAATAACAGAGTGGATACCTGAATAACAGAGTGGATACCTGAATAAAAGAGTGGATACCTGCAATAACAGAGTGGATACCTGAATAACAGAAGTGAATACCTGAAATAACGTGGATACCTGAATAAAATGTATACCTGGAATAACAGAAAGTGGATACCTGAATAACACAGTGGATACTGAATAACAGAGTGGATACCTGTGAATAACAGAAGTGGATACCTGAATAACATAGTAATACCCTGAATTAACACACAGCCTGAATGGATGCTGGAATGTATAGCAGCCAAATTTACAGCTCCTGACCAATTCTTTGCTGTATTTTGTTTGAAGCCGATCTTTCTTATTTTGTATAAAATGTTTTGCCATCGGTTTGCCTAAGACCAAAGAGAGCTTCTGGACTCAAGAACAGCGATCACTAACGCCCGATTGGCCATGCAAGAGTGTCTACTTCAAATGATTACGGCACCAGATATATCCTGCTCCACCCTCAACAGCCCATAACTCACCCAACACTCCGGAAAGCGGAGAAGAGACGGTGGAGCCACTGGCCGACTTGCGGCGGTACCCTGTTGAAACTAATAATCCGCTTCTACGCGGCCGTGGTTTTTAATGCAGGGAAAACTCAAAATCTGTCTGACCTATGTAATTTCAACCAGCTATGTCACCTGTGCAAAATAGAGGCGAAAATACTCTAGAGATAGCGCTGTACTCCACACACAGAGACGCGACGAAGCTCTCCCTCACCCTTGCCATTGGTAAAATCTGACATAACTCTATCCCGCTGAATTCCCAGCTTACAAGCAAAAACCTCAAAAGCAGGGGAAGTACCATAAATTCTTAATACGGAAAGTGGTCCGCATGAAAGCGGATTCTAAGCGGCAGGACAATTTCAGTAGCACAGACCTGAATATGTTACGGGACTCATCCCGATGGCATTGTAGAGTTTTTACCTACGTCAGTCAGTGGGTTCATTTAATAATGCAATAATAAGGTGCATAGTTGTCCTACAATGACCGTCAGCGGTACGTATTCGCCAACAGAAGCCATGGGATTACAGGCAACATCCGCAACTGGAGCAACAAGGCTAAATATGCTGCCGCTTTCAAGGAGAGGACACTAAACCCGGACACTTTATACACATCTCCGCTATGCCTTCGACGAACCATCAAACAGGCAAAGTGGTTCAATAGCAGGACTAAGATTAATCCTATGCTTCACAGAGTCCGGCTTCTGACGCTCGTCAGATCTGGCAGGGGCTAGCAATACTTTATCACGGATTAAAAGAGAAACTCTGCGCAGCAGCGAGAATCGCCAGTGGACGGACGTATGCTCTTAGACAGCTAGTCGAGGCGTTAAAATGGCTGTTCGCTAGTGCTGTCGTTGCTTTGTCGTAGCAATGCAACATGAACCATTGGTTGCGTGAAAGCACTCAGCTCGTGTGTCGGACGACTGTGTTGATCACGCTCTCCATAGCCGATGTGGGGGTAAGACCTTGTAACAGTGTTAACAATCCACAGGTCGTTGGGTGAGGCCGTGCAGGGCCATGATGGATTTACTATGGTTGGGTGACGCGTACTCAGACCATGCGCCGTGTTGGGCCACCAGGTCTGGCCAGTTGTCACTTCACTGCACATTTTCATGGCCTCTCAGTATGGCCCTGACGCCGATATGGTCAACACCGGCTACATTTTCAAGCAGATCAGCCATAGTCCCTTGCCCAAAACACCAAAGGTAAGCCTGTCTAAATGTACTATCTCGCCCATAGCACTCGCACATCTGTAGGCCATGAAATGCTTGTGAGAGATCAGTGACTCACATCAAACACCATCAATCCCAGACACCTGGCCTTGAGACCCACTCTACTATTTGCATAGCCGCCTTCAGACAAGATCCGGACAGATGATGGCAATCTCTATTTGCACTCTCACACTGTCCTTGTCCCTTGGACAAAAAGGAACACTCTACCTGTATGAGTAGAGATGCCTGTGCATTGAACCCAGCTCTAGCGTTCAATGTGGCCCATAGTAGCTGCCCTCCAATGTGACTCATCAATTAAGCTAAGCACCGTGGCACAGAACCCATCCATCTGCAACTGTGGATCTGGAATTTCCTGAACAGGGATGCCCGCCAGGTGTTTAGGGTAGGCAAACAACAACAGCTTCGCCTAAGGTCTGACCCCTGAACACGGGGCCCCTCAGGGGTGGCGTGCTTAGTCTCCTCTCCAGTACTCCCTGTTCACTCCACTGACTGCATGAGTCACACACGACTGACAACACCACAATTCAAGTTTGCTGACCACACGACAGTGGGAAGCCTGATCACCGAAGATGCATGGTAAACAGCCTCTAGGGAGGAGGTCAGAAGACTGGCAGTGTGGTGGACAAGAAGACAACCTCATCCGCAACCGCAGCAAGACAAAGGAGCTGAATCGTGGACTCAGGAAAAGAGGGCCGAGCAGCCTCATTCAACATGGACGGAGCTATTTAGTTGAGCCAGGTGTCCACAGTCACTAAGGATCATGGTCCCACACACAAAAAACACAGTCATGAAAAAGAGGCCTCCCCCTCAGGAGGTTGAAGATTTGGCATGGGCCTGAGATCCTCTAAAAAACAATAGATAACAGCTGCACCATGGAGAAGAGCATTCTTCACTGGCTGCATCCCAACTTGGTATGCAAATGCTTTGGGCTCTTGACCCGAAAGGCAACTAACGGAGGGTAATTGCGTACGACACGCATACATCACTGGGGCCGAGTTGCTGTGCCATCCAGACCCCTCTATAGCCAGGCGGTGGTCAGAGGAAGGCCTAACGTTGTTTTATCATGTGCAGCTCTCACAATAATCCGAGATCCTAATAAACTACACATACATATCATACTCACTTTATTCCTAACCTATATGTAGTTGATCTATCTAGCCTCCATTAATCTCCTACCCCATAGGCTTGATCAGTACAGTACCTCTACCAAAGTGTTTATATTTCTAGGACTCATTACTGAGGTACCTACGAGTACTTGGAAGCAAATAAATGTAACGTGTAATATAATCAAGTTATCATTGACTCAGTACAGGTACCCCGTGTATATAACTCAAGTTATGTGTTACTTACTGGTGTAATCTGTTATTACTTTTCCATTATTCTCTAAATTTTCTTTAATCCTTC